>NW_025954199.1:600000-786773 GCF_022376455.1 Epithele typhae
CATATACTTACTATCTTCGTCGGACTCTGGGTCCACTTCCATCAGGAGATCTCGAGTGGTACGTTTGCGACGCCGAGGTGCGAGGGTAGAACCATCTTCGCTGTCAAGGTCGAGAGCTGTAAGCTTGCTTGGGGTTCTGTGTCCCATGCTCTGGAGAACTTCGGCATCCATTGGGAATGGGCGGTATCTAGGAGTAGGTTGGGCGTTATCATCCTCAGAAGTTGTGGCTTCAGCTCGACCTGGCGTGTGTTGGCGACGAGTGCATGGCGACGAGAGTGGGGATAGCAGCGGGAAGTTGGAGGTAGTGGCTGTGGTTGAAGCAGGGAGAATATTGCATGGCGAGCTCGATGGGGAAGTGAGGGGTGAAAGTGCACCTATAGGGTCCGCGCGAGCTTCGCCTTTGCCAAGCTTGTCGCGGCCTCTTGAAGGTCCGGGCAACTCATCGTCAGTATCCGACGGGCCCCAGGCCGGGAGAGTCGAGGGTTTAGTGATAGCCTTGTCTTTCGTCTCGCTTTGCTTCGCGACCGCCCCATTCACGGCACGCCTCTTCTTCGGCATGAGCCGCTTCAAGTCATCCGAATCGCTTGAATCGACAAAGGAAATGGGAGTGGTTGAGCGGAAGGTCTTGGTGGTCTGGGAACGAAGGAGGGCATGACCAGAGGTCTGAGATGTGCGGAGACTCGGGATGTCGGCGACAGTTTGGGCTTTGCTGACGGTGCCTTTCCCTGCTTTGCGGACGGGGCGAGGTACTGGGCGAGATGGACGAGGCGTTTTATCGACAGTGTCCACAGGTTCGTCGAGCTCGACATCAGAGAAGAGACCTGGATGCGGGGGCGTACCGGACCGATTCCTGCTACGCTCACGGAGTGGGACCTTCTTCGCCCGACCATCCTCCACATCGCTCGCTTTACTCGGCTGCGGGCGAGACGAGGACGAAGCAGCTCCTACAGACTTGTCAGAATGCCCTTGCGCATTCTCCGTGGTCAGGGGTGACGAAGTAGAAGTCGTGGCAGCGCCCTTCCGGGTGATCCTGGTCGACTTATGATTAGGTGGCCGGTAACCTGGCTTTGTTTGGTGCTTGTCAATGACGGTGCCTTGAAAGACCCAGAACGCCGTGGTTTCAAGGGTTTGGTGCGCTCTTCTGGATCTACAGAATTGTGCCTTGATGATCCCGAAAGGAAGTCGATCTCGTCCTCACTGTCGTCAAGTTCAATGGGTGTTCTCGAGGGGGGCGCATCGGACGTGGTGGGACAAGTGCGGGAGGCAGATGGCGCTCGTGATTGAGATCTGGTCGTCCGTCGAGTGAATGCGCTTCCAAAGTCCTCGAATGTAGCCGCTTGAGCGTTAGAAGGTTGGGACAAACGGGTAACTGGGGACGCGTCTGTATCAAGGGTGCTTCCTCGGCTCTTCAGCTGTTGTTGGTATCCTTCCATAGTCCGCAACAAGCATAGACGGGGTAGTCAAAGACCGCAAGACTGGTAGATAGAGAGGAGAGAGGGAGTTGCCGATAGAGGGCGGCTGTTATAATGGAACGCGACAAGCGGTAGCACTCAAACGCGTCCGCGGTTGTCACCACTCACGCTCGCGCTCTGTCACACGGTCACAAACGTGGACGAATCCGCATAAGCGCTGTCCTCATCGGCCGGACGCCTGCCGTGCTCCTTGACCATGGCTATATTCACGCGGTCGCTCCGTTCCGCTGCTCCGGATCGTTGTGCTCACCGTCAGAAAACGGCCTTGTTTATATCCAAGTCGAATCTGCCCCTTTCATGCCGCAGCTCAATCATGTCCCTCCTTTTCTCGCACTCCCAGACGAGCTCATGCTACATATCATCCAGCATCTTGACTTAGAACGCATCCTGATACTCAGACAGGTATGAGTCGCTGTATCGTGCGTTTCGCTGTCTGACGTTTTGCTCAATGTGTAGACATGCAGGTTACTCGCATCTTTGACCCACGACCGTCACACGTGGATCCAGCTCCTCCGACGGCAACGAGAACGCTCACTTCCCTTGCCGCCACATCTGAAGTATTCTTCGTCCTGGGAGGACGTTGACTCAGGCCAAATTGAAGCGGCTGTTCGTCTGGTGCATCTCATCGATCGTTTCTGGTTGCTCCCTCGCTCTCAGTACATCATTCCTGGCCACCGACCGACCTGTCAAACAGACGACGGGGACGATGGTGGACGCACAGTATACTCCATAGATGTTCTACTCGACAGATGGCTGTTATGCATCTATCAAGAAAAAACTGTCGAGCTTTGGGACCTCGACTTGATTACCCGCGAATCCCATCAGCCTCTGCTGTGCACTAGTCAACGAGTCACGGCCCCTGGTTCGTTCTCCTCTGCGATCACCCACCTCGACGCGGAAAACAATGTGCTCACCGTCGCGGTATCTTGGTGAGAAGCCTTGCGTTGCGTATCTACATCTTCATTCTGACTCGTTTTTAGTCACGAGTCCTGCCACATCATGCAAGTGCGGTTGCCCACCTCGTGGTTCTTGTGTCCATGCAAGCCTCAAGCAGTGATGTGTCGTTTTCCACCATTGCCGTCATTTCGTTTTCCTCCCCAATATTCTCCCTCCGAGCTATCGACCCAAGCCAGTCGTTGTTGCTGCTGGGTCTGCACACGTCTTTCCAGCTAATTAATTGGAAAACTCGCCAGAGGACCAATGTACAGATGGTATCAGATGAAGAGGAAGAACTTGTGCGTGTCAATTTTTACTACCCCACCTGACTTCTGACGTTTACTTGGCAGTGGAATGGAGTCGTTGGAGTCGTCTTTCTGACTCAACGGCACTTTCTGGTTCTGAAGACGCATTCCCTTGAAGTCTGCACTTTGTTCGACGACTCTCAGAAGGTCGCCACCACCATTCTCTCTGGAACGAGTTCCCCTCTGAATACACCCACCAAGAAGAAGAAGAAGAAGAAGAACAACAACAACAACAACAACAACAACAACAACAACAACAACACTGCCGCACAGAGTTCATTCTTCACTTCAAAACTCCCACCATCACCAGAAGAGGAAGTGTCCTCTGAAAGTGCCTCAGATTCCGAACAAATCGAGACCAAATTACCCGTACAAATGTCAGCCGTTGTCCACACTCACTTCTTCCCCAACACGACCTTTGGCGGCGTATCATTCTCCCGTCCTATCATTCAACCACCTTCTCCAGCAGACACGGGGGGAGACGAAATAACCCAGGCTTCTCTCTCCTTCCTCGCATACGATGTTCTGCGTGGCTTGTTCCACTGTCACGTTGATATTACCATACCAACACCGTCAGGAACACACAAGGCTTCCCCTCCTTTGGAAGTCCAGGTCCACCTTCTCGCTGCGCACAATATGGCCACTCCAGTTACGCCAGGCACAGAAGCACCAAGTTCCCGCGGAGCGGATTCTCTAGAGGGGCGCGAGGCTTCGTGTTGTCGTGCGCACTGGGGCCGACTGGTCAGCGTGGAGTTTGGATCGAGCGCAGGCGCGGCGAAGTGCGGCGAGTGGTGTACGGGTTTGCCGCGCCCGCTGTGCCGGAGGGAGACGAAGAAGTGGTGGGGGTGGCTCTAGCCGACGGTCCCAATCCCGAGGGTATTCAACCAGGAACCGCCATCTCAGTCATCAACTCTGAGCTGGGTCCTGATGATACTCATTCGAGCTGGATCAGCCCGCCTCCTCGCGCGATCGAAGGGAAGGAGATGTACGAGGTCAATTCGTACGACCTGCGGGGTGCGTGTTTCCACATTATCCGTTTTCCGACTGCGGCTCACTGTTCGCACTCGAATCTACCGTGCAGATGACATCACCCACATCGCCCTATCGGAGACAACCGGGATCATTGCACTCGGTACGCGCAAGGGAGATATTCGAGTCCTCGGGCCAGTCGGTATCCTCGGGGTGCGGAGAAATGGTGTATAGCGGTTAGCAGTGGGCGGCTCGCCACCAAGTGGATCGCGCAACTCAACGCCTCGGGACCTACTCGACCTCAAGCTGTGCCTACCCCCGAGTGGTATGCGGATGGCGTTTCGTTGAACAGACGGACCGACTAGACAATTCACTTTCGGCGAGTAGCCATTGATGCTCTCTCTCTGTAGCCAGATCGTACCCATTACTCTTTACAGAACTGTGGAATTTTCGTATATCAGTCCTGGTTCCGACGGCCCAAGACACAACACTATAACATCGCTGACCTCGCAAGACTCTACCATCGTTATCGAGCTCCCTCAATCAACCTTTCTCCGCTCATCTACACATGAACCTATTCTCGGGTTTTAATCTGTAGAAATATGTCCGACGGAATGTGCGACAACTGCCTCAAGGGTACGCAAAGGGTAGAAGATGTTTATATACCCGGTATCCTCACGACGGTGGCAAGTACATCGCATTTAAGAGAACGAGCCAGGTCACCGTTGTCGCACATCACGCGCGTTTGACTCTCCCGGACGATCTTCACGTACGTAGTCTCGAAAGTGCCTCATTGACTTGCATACGCTGCGCTGACGGATGTTCGGCCGGCACTCATCAATAGTAAAGTTTATGAGATCTTCGGTCACGGCAAGCTCAGGTATGGGTATGAGCGCACGTTCGCCACCGTATGCGCGGTCTGGTAAGGAACATTTCACGCCGAATTCCAAAAAGCATTTACTTCTTTACAAAGCACGAGGGGTTTTGAGTTATTATCGCCCTCAGAGTCCAGGGTGGGCGGGGGATTCAAATGTGTAGGATGGCTCTGGAGCACCCCAATCGAATCGATGTGTCGGAGCTACATGATGAATGTTCGAAAATTGCTTCTGTCATACTACTGAGTATTGCCCCATCCAACCAAGGAAACTGGAGGTTATCCGCAGAAGTAGAAGCGGCGAGGCATTGTTCGCCCCGGCCGTCTCCACTGAGCTGTGATGTCCGCGCCACACGGCCCTTCAAAGCTTCAACCATGCCAACGGAAACGTTGATGAGCAGCCTGGCGAGGTATGGCATGGAAACAACGAGCATTTTATACATTCATTGACGATAGCTTCTCTGCCACATCCTCCACACCCGCACCCTGCGTCGTCGCTGAGGGCTTCAAATCATCGTCTTGACCTGGTGCGGAATGATGTGGACTTGCGCCGGTGATAGAAAACCCGCCCTCAATTGTTTTTGATGGATCTTGGGGAACGCCTTCGGGGGCGTCCCAGCCGGGCAGGGGCTTGCGGTCCGCGGTCTCGACACGAGAGAAGAAATCTGGTTTGAGGAAGCCTTGCTCGTCGCCTGCACTCAAAATAACCCCGTTGTCTGAGATATAGAAGGCGATGCCGGCATTGATCGCCTTCTGAACGTCGATGAAGACGAAGATCTGCGATGTATTCCGCATCCCTATCCAAAGGAAGTAGGTAAGTGGGTGGTTCAAGAAGCGGTGTATCCATACCGCTTATGACGCCTGAGCCTGGAACGCCTTGTGCAAGGTGGATATGATTTCGCTTCATCCTGCTCAGGCCCTGTTCCTCTGCGTACCGGTGACGATGAGAGGAGTACCCCGAGATCTACTACTTTTTACGTACTAATGAACTCCCAAGCACGTTTGGAGGTACCGTGCACAGCGACTCCTGTTGGAATCGACGCATGAGATGGGATGGGCTCCAAATCAATGACGACGGCCTTTCACACAAGTCAGCATCTCCCCACGAATGCGTCCAAGCCTGGCTTACCGCTATGGAATGTCCTTGGTTTGCACGTATCCACCGTGTTGACTGCCCCGACAGAGGGTCGATCTCTTCAACGAGGCTATATCTCCCCTTCGCGTCCTTCTGAACGATATGCTCCAAGGATGCAAGGTCGAGTTCGTGCATCTTGGGTAGAGCCAGCTATTTCCTTGACCATCAGATCTCCGAACGCCGTCGCGATATAGGGGACATAAAGGCACTTACAAGGTCGTCAACTCGAGCGTACCCGTCTGAGCGCATCTTCAGGTTCTCTGACTTCGCTCCATGGCGCAGGACCCATGACAGGGTCTTGGAAATGCGGACCTCATGCGAGTCCTTTGGGAGACCTCGGAGCTTCGAACCCCCGCCGCCCTTTCCTCCGCCTGCCGTGCCTTCCCTTCTTGGCTGTTGTTTGCGTTCCTTTTTGTCTTGTTTGCGTTGCTGCTGTTCCTCTGCGGCCACTGCATCCATGGGGTTGGTGCGGGAGAAACGCCTTGCGTTCTTGTACCTATTTATACCTCAAGCGAGAACAGTCTTGAAGAGTGTCCTCTGGAGGATGATGGCGACGAAGCAGTGATAAATGTACACAGTCTGAGAGTTCGAGTCACAGGTGATTCAAAGTGCATAATGGCCGGGAACGATGGAGACGGGCCGGGAAGCGGGCCGGGCTCCTGTGTGTTGACTCGAATCCTCGACGAACGCCTAACGTTAGGTAAGCAGTTCATAGAAGCCACTGCCTTACACGTTGTGGCCAGCCAACGCCCTTGTCTTCCCCGTTGGTCTTCTTGCCCTCGCCTAGTACTACGAGCCTCCCCACGCCGCTCGAACACTCCCCCCGCCCATTAGACTTTTAGATCTCACAGTAAGTTGCTTCGATCGCCTCGACGTGTCTCAGATCCTATGTAATGTCGCGACACAGGCACGTATAATCAACATGCCACCAGCCGGAACTCAAAGCAACAATGCTGCCAGCCGCCGTTCAACCGGCCCCATCCGTCAGCGCGAGAACAGAGTACACAACCAGAATTCCCAGCTCGGAGGAGCCCCTCCACGACGCCGCAAGTCTCGTTCCCCAGACGCGCGGGCGGGCGAGGAGATGCATTCCCCCACCGACGCGCTCGCGCGCAGGAAGAAGCGGACATCGGGTCTCATGGGCAACGGTACGGGCTCCTCGTCCAGCAACCCTGTGAACATGGCGACGACGCGCATCGTTGTGTACGAGGATCCCCAGCAGGACCGAGGGAGGATCAAGTCGAAGCCCAGGTCGCGCCCAGGGACGATGCGGGTGGACGAGGATGACGATGTCCACATCGTGACCAATATCCTCTCGGAGCAGAACCGTCCGGCGACCGTGCAGAGCTCGAAGCAGAAGCGCAAGGAGCAGCGGTCGCGCTCCCGGGACGCACATAGACTGTCGAGGAAAACGGCGACCCCCGAACCGTCCGAGGATGATGCAGAACCCGCGCACGCTGCTCCTTTGGCTCAAGCGGAATATGTAAGAATGAAGCAAGAGCTAGAGTCCTTGCGAAAGGTGAGTGTGGCGCGTTGAAGGTGCGTTCAGAATCTCAGTGTCATGTTACAGCAAGCTGCGGTGAACAAGAAGTCAATGAAGGCCCATCACAAGGTTCGTCGTCCGCTTCTTCGGGCGATGCTCAGACTCTTACCGACGTCGTTGCATAGACCATCGAGGACCTGAAGACGGAGTTGAAGGGGATCACAGACGTGAGCCGATCGCAGTATGTCTTTGCACCTGTGTCCTGACCCGCGTCTTCTAGTCCCATCGCACGCAGCACGCAGAGTACGAAAAGCTCAAGACACAGTCAAAGCGGTCGGATGACGTAGGTGCTTTCCATCATCGTACACGCCTCGTCTCATGACGTAAATTTCAGCTTGTCGCTGCGATTGAATCCAACCTGACTTGCCAAATATGTATGGAGCTTCTTCTCAAGCCGCACGCGTGAGACTTCCCTCAGTGCTTGCTCAAGTCTTCCCCGGGCTGATACCAGTTCTCTAGACTTTCACCTTGCGGGCACATTCTATGCATGGGATGTCTGTTGGAATGGTTCAAATCCGCACCCCCTGGCGACGACGAGATGCTCGACGAGGCCTACCCTCACGCCCTTCTCTACCGGAAGAAGACGTGTCCTTGTTGCCGTACTGTTGTGCGTAGCAAGCCAGTGCCCTTATATCTAGTCAAATCTCTCGCCTCTGCGCTGGACAAATGGAAGGCTCCGATTGGTACGACGCGCCGGTCGCCTCCTCCCGATGACGAAAACCCCTGGGCAGGCATCTTCCGTGAACCTCACGACCTTGAAGACCACTGGAGTACCGACGAGGACGACGAGGACGAAGACGAAGAAGACGAGGAGGACGGCGAGGAGGAGGACGCGTACGACAACTGGTCAGCGTACGGCACCGACACCGACGAAGAACATTACAACGGACAGTACGTGAGCCCTCGTTGGGCGCCGCCAACGGTACCCGTCACTCCTGCAACATTCCCGTTCTTGGACGACGACGCTGAGGAAATCGCGATGTTGCGACGAGGGGCGACGATGCAGATGATTGAGATCTTCCAGATGTCGTACGACCACGACGCAGGCTTGCTCGCATACATTGAAGGAGGCAACTCGGTCTACCTCGGCTGGAACATTCAACTGCATCCGGACGATGTCACGGGAGAGGAGTACATGGACTGGATCGTATCTGACATGTTCGACCGTCCGGAGCGGTGGCGCGTCGAGCATGATGGCGAGTTCGGCGTCTGGGCCGCTTGGAAGCTGGTGCGTGAGGACGAGGACGAGGAGTTTGAGAACACGGACTCCGAGATGTGGCTGGGCGAAGAGGATGAGGATGAAGACATGTACTAAGGTATTCGCTAGAACTGGACGGATCCAAGACGTGATTGTAATATGCCATGTAACTGTTTTTATGTTCCCTGTGTTGTGTTAGTATGGCCGCCGCTTTCAATAGTCTTTGAGTAATGCACTGTTATAATTGGAGCTACTCTCAATGTCATGGAATACCGGTGGATGTTGCTGTGCAGTCTACCACAAAGGTTAACGTTCGTTGTGCAAATCTTCGGCCGGCCACTTGCACACGCCAGCGTCTCGAAAAGGCAGCTCGTCACACGTAGCACGTGTCGTGACGTAGTGACGTCTGCCCACACTGGGACATGCCGCTCGCCCGCCCAAGCGTCTGCAGTGTCCTCTGCCTTCCTGCCGTACCCGAGGGTCCTCGACCTTTGTGCCCTTGCGGTCTCTCCCCTGGTACGAGACACCGCTCTGCACGTCAATATCTCGCGCAGAATCTCCTTCCCCAACCCCCGGCTTCTATCCGGCTTCCCTTCTCGCTATCACGCCTACCAACGACTTTTAACGACTCTCACGACGTCACTCCCTCTTGCTGTTGTACCTCTATAATCTGTCTTCGCCGCCGGGCCTCTATTCCCTGCTTCTACTGGCGCATCGATAGGCTCTTCATCAAGATGACTATCGCGAATGGTACTTGCCATGCGACTCGCGCGATTGAAGAGAGTCCCCCACTCTTTCAAAATGGGAAGATTATGATCCAAGGTGCGTTTTGATAATCTCAAGCATGATTAGACGATTTCAACGGGATTGCATCTCTTAGCTCACCACGTACGTATGACGCACTCGCTGAAGACCCTTCGCATTGAATCTGCACTCAGATTGGTTGGGCGGTCTGTTCATTGTTCACCTTGATTGCTATCGTCATCTCCTTCTGGCTCATCAACAAGCACACACGCTGGTACACCAACGTATGTTTTCGCCCTGTCCTTACGCTTTCGACCCACTGACATACACCCCAATACACCAGAAACTCGAGCAACGACGTTCGTGTTTCATCTTGACTTGGTGCTTCTGGCTCAACGATTATTGCATGCACCACAGACACCATCCGAATTCTGTTCATGGTCCCCATATATGCGGTCGTCAGCACGGCTTCGTTCTTTTGGTGGGTGAGTAAACCAGGTCTCGTCTGCTCACTCCCTGCAAGCCCGTTGTCTCACCGCGCGACCTCTGCCAGGAACATTCAACACCTCTCCTGCTGATCCGTGATTGCTACGAATCGACCGTTCTCACGTCGTTCTTCTACTTGCTTCTGCTTTACATCTCTCACGATGAGAATGCTCAGAAGGAGGTCTTTCGCAAGGTTGAGACTATCATTCACTTGTCTACTTTGTTGGCTCATCGCCGCTCTCAGAACGGGCCCTCCAAGAAGAACGACAGGGAAAGGCTAAGACAAGGCAAAGAGCTCCAACATTGGGTCTATCCCTTGAACTTCTTGAAGGCAAAGCCTGCGGTGAGTAGGTATAACGCCTTCATTAGCGATAACAAGTGGGCTCATGGACTTGTGTAGGATGGACTCTACTTCCTTCAAATCATGAAGTGGGGAATTCTGCAGTATTGTGTCATTCGGCCTGGGTATGCTTTCGTCTTTGTCTTCAAAGGATCCCCCTCCTCACGAAGCCTGCACAGAACCACGCTTGCTGCTGTTGTCCTCGACTATGTGGGCTTGTACTGTGAAGAGTCATGGAGTCTCGGTTGGGGCCATATTTGGGTACGAGGTTTGATCGACTTTATACTGCTTTTACTGACATGATGCGTAGATCGTTGTTGTGGTTTCGATATCGGTTTCGATTGCCATGTACTGCTTGATCCAGCTGTACATGGTAGTGAAGGTCGAGCTGGCGCCGCAGAAGCCTCTTCTCAAGCTCTTCGCCATCAAAGCAGTCGGTGGGTAGCTGTACGAATGTTTCCCCGTCGCCGCTAATGAGAATTCAGTGTTCTTAACGTTCTGGCAAGCAACGTTCCTGTCGTTACTGACCATGTTTGGAATCGTGAAAGACGTGTGTTTCCAATTTAAGTGCTTCCCATACCATGTCCGCTGATCAGAGCTCTCAGACACCTACCATGACAGCTAATGACATAAATATCGGAATTGGGGCCATCGCTGAGACAACGGAAATGGCGTACGCATCTAGTCTTATCCACGGACAGTGTGCATGGGCTAATACTTCTGCAGTCTGTTCGCGGTATTGCACCTTTGGGCGTTTTCGTACAAGCCCTACTACACTGGCGACAACGGCGGAGAGTCGACCCCACGTTGGCGATCCCTTGGGCATGCCATGAACTTCCAGGAGACTTTCGTGGAGCTGTGGTCCGGCACTGTATACATGTGGTACAGGTACCGTGGCAAGGAGGTCGACGTTCAAGCTCATCGCCAAGTCGCCCTGGAAAACGTATTCGGACGGTCGAGATATGACATTTCCCGCGAAGCGAATGAACCCAAGGTGGCGACTGGAGAGAAGGAGCTCAACGTGTCGGTGATGGTTGAGAAGGAGGTGCGGATTGGTGAAGAGCAACAATGGCTGGGTCTGGGAGACGAGTATAAGTATGGGCTGGGCTATCAGTCGAGGAGACAGCGGGAGCGAAGTGAGGGTCTGGAGTCACAGATTGAGAAAGAGTTATCCCGGCGCGGATACACTCTGCGAGGTGCGTCCGTCGTCTCAACGGTGTTCATCTACACTCCTCACACTATACATCCGTAGGAAACCCTACTACCACATATACTCCCATTATAAACGAAGAAGCCGCCGAAGCTCCCATCACCGGACACCATCACGCTCAGTCATCCTGGTGGCGCCGCTTCTACCCTCGGTTTTCGCAATCTGGCCCTGGTCCAGACAGCGAGGCCTCACCCCAAGGCAGTTTCCCGAACTCCCCCCGCCGCTCGCGTCACCTCTCAAGCTTCATGCCCAATGTTAAAGAACACACGTACGAAGACCCCCCTCCACCATCTGCCATTCGGATGTATCGCGAGAGCAAGCTGAATGGCGGCCCACGGAACTCAAAGCAAAACTCTCAACCTGCTTTCGAACCTTTACTTTTGGCATCCTTCGGCGTTCCACCAGGGGGTCCCCCTGATGCCCATGCACAAAGCCGTCCTACTCAATCACCAAGCCATTACTTGAGACATCCGGTACTCGCTCCTCTTGAGTCGATGGCTTCGTTGTCAACCCCTGCACTTCCGTCACCGAGCATGCAGTCGCTCCAGGCGGATAGTTATCTCGAGCGCGCCTTTGCAGGGTCTATCGACATTGGCTCGTCAGCAGAAGCGCTACTCTCCGGACCATCGTCTCAGGCGCACCACGCTCAGATTAAATTTGGCGGCGTTCCTGAGGTGGCTACTAGGGATAAGATGGTTTTGAAGATACCAGTGCTCGTGGACCCTTCCATCATGATCGCCTCTACCCCAGTCAGCCGTTCAACCACTATGCAGACCATTACGCGTCCCGCTGCCATTGCAGGCCCGTCGTCGCCGGTCCCCCCTCAGCCGCTTGCATTCCGGTCTCAGCCGCCACAATCCCCCCCACTCGCCGGTTCCCCGCCCGGGCGTGCGCCCACCAGCTCCCGACCATCGAGCGACACGCAACAATGGCGACGCTCGTCTCACAAACGGGATTCGGCGCAGTTCTATCCTGAACCTCGCGCGCTCTCGCCTCCTCAGGTTGTCTCACCCGTGATGCAGTCTCCGCCCCAGTCCCCTGGCACCCAGCCGCGCCTGAGCCGATCCAGCGCAGCTTACTCGAGGGGCACGCGGCGAGATTCCAGGGGAGGCGTTCAATACCCGACACCGCCTACCATGCAATACACCCCACCCAGCCGCCCGATGAGTCGATATGTCCCTCGAAGGGATCAGATCGTCCTTCCCGCACCTCTGGCGCCCCAGATGCTTCCGGTTGCTGCTGCCGAGAGCCCTGCTCAAGAACACACCCCTGCGAGATCTCGCGGTTCTCCGCCGCGCGCAGAGCGTAGGAGCCCGCCGTACTCGCCACTGTTCACCAACCCTCCGTCCAAATCCTCGCCATCGAGGTAGTACGACGTAGCATCCATACCCCTACACCCTTGTTATGATTGAGGTCGCGCCTCGCTGTTGTTGTTCTTGATGTCGTCCTCTTGTTGTCGCGCCATACTTGTTGCTGCTGTTGCTCTACTTATAGCCTATTTAGACTGTCTTTTGGTTCCGATTCAGCCGGTACTTTCTTTCACGATCCTGATGACCACACACCCTCCTGATGACTATAATGACCTCACCTGCTCGTGTAGTATAATGACTGTATCATCTTGGCAATCACATCTGACCTGCGTCTCCAACCATTCCCCGGCGCTGGATCCCCAGGTCTGAGCGATATGTGATGATGTCTTGTTCCATCATACGATAAAAGTTTCCAACATGTCCGCTACAGCTCGATCGTGTACCCGCCACCTTCAACCTTCTCAGCTTTGATCCTGAGGGCGGTGCCCTGTAGGCTCTGCCTCCAGACAGCGATGTTCACCGTTTTCAGAGGGCAGGTGGCTTCGAGCAAACTCTGAGCGTGCTTCTTCATATCCACCTCTGTGTTATAGACTTCCAACCCACCCGGGATATACGGCGAATGGCGGGGACTAAAGCTCGGAAGCCTGGCCCTTCCGTTGCGTATTTCTTCGGAGTCGTTTGCAGGAAGATCTGCGTCCCATTTCCCAGAGCCGGGCGTGAAAGAGATATTCAAGGTCCGGAGGGCTGAACACTTTGCCAGTGGTGTCTGCAGCGAGCTCTGTGTCCCACAGACCATCAGTAACACCTCGCGAGGAAAGCTGAGTTCGCTTACTATGAACGCTTCCAAGTCCACGCCTTTGCTCTGCTCCAGGAGGATATCGATATGGAGGATACGCAGGTCGGAGAGGTTGGTGTCTGCGAGACGGGGCGCAAACCCTTGGACGCCTAGCAGGAGCACGGAAGTATTGATGCATAGCGATAGATACTCGGGATGGGAATCGTCCAATGCGGTGGGAAGAAATTGCAGGTTGTGAGAGTGTATGACACGGATGAGCAGTTTCCGTATCCGACAGGGGATTCCGGAGAGGTAGAGGTCCAAGGGGTCGCCGATGAATATCTCGAGCTCCGGCCATGTGCCTTTTGTGAGGTGGTCTGTCCGGTTGAGGCGCCGTTGATCTGCGTATACATCCGCTTGGTGAGGTAGGTAGCCCATCATCCTGCCATCCTCGAATTCAAGCTTCAAGCGTCGCAGGTGAGGATACGTGATGACCCATTGAGCAGTCTGGACAAACCACGAACCCTCTAGGGAGAGGGTGTGCAGACTGGGGTAGACGGGGTATTCAGGGAGGAGACCGATCGCTGCAGTCCAGTATCGTAGATCCAGCTCTTGAAGAGTCTCCCGTGCGTTCTTCAGGAGCATCGCAGGATGCATGCGAGTGTTTTGGTTTGGATCGTTCCAGACGCGGTTTGCATCAAGGAACACGTCTACGTTGTCCAGGGAAATTGTCTCCAGAGACCAACGCATAGCCTCAAGCATTCGACAGGCGTGTTGCCGTCCGTTTCTGACTTCTACGTGCTTCACAGACCGAACGGCGGCGAAAGCGGGGGATAGATTGGGGTGGGCGCTGAGTGTCCGTTCCGCATCCTCGAATGTGATATTCACAAGGTTGGACGCACGGGAAAGAGCAGAGGCCAATTCATCTGAAACATCGGGGCTTATGTCTCCAGACGACGCCATGGTAAGAGTCCTGAGGTACCGCCAACGTCTCTTCTGATGTGGGCGCATGAAGCGGATGAACGAGGTGGTGTCGGAGTCGCGACGAAGGGACACTCCGGGGCCGAGAACATACTTGGCGCAGTCGTGATGAAAGTCGCGAGACACAGGCATGAAGGACATGATGTCTTTCCTGGAGCAGTAAGAGGCTATGATCAGGAGCACGTCGTGGGGGAGGAGGGGGCCCATGGTGTGCGCTGTGCACTGGCGTCGGAATCAGGTGAAACGCACTCAAAAGAGACAAACCAATTGGCATACCTGCTATCTCGGTGTGTATTCCGGCCTCGATAGAAGAGGTATGCGACCAAGAGTGGGATTACAAGACGGGGAGACCAACCAGAACAACGGTGAGTGCCACTGCCGTGACCCGTCAGTATGAGCCTTGAGGGCATCCTTTGGCGTCCATCTAGAAGCGATTAGATTGCAAATGTGGTCCGAATCACGCATTTCGGTCGTCGCGAGTTGCTCCTGACACCAAAGTTGGTCTGCTCCCCTCGTTCTTGGTCCCTTCGCGTCCTCCACCCGCTCCCCTCATCTCTCACGGCCTTCTTCTGAATCGCGATCGCTCCCCGGGTACGCCGCGACACATGAACGTTTGAAAGACCCCCAAGCACGGCGCAGACAGGATGGACTCTGCTGAACGACAACCCTTGCTGCAACGCTCGGCAAATGTCGCTGAGACAGAGGTGTACCCTATACTTCATATGATACGAAGCGTAAGCACCACCATGAATTCATGCGTACTCTATACCCATACCCTTTCGTAGGATGTTATGGTTAGTGTTGGGCTTCCCCAGTCTGTATAGTTGATTGTAACTGGTTCTTCGTCCCCTCATCCAGCGTTTCATCGGTGAGTTATACCTTCAAGACATTGCCCTTCCTCAGCCTCATTGCCCGCAGATACTCCCCTGACACATGAAGCTGTAAGTCTCATCTCACTCGGTGACCTGACGCCCATTCATCGTCACCAATGCGTCATTTTAGCTCACCGCCCCCGACCTCACCTACACCCTCATTCGCCCTCTGCTGGATAAGTATGCCGCCATCCAGAGGCAAGGGAACATGTCCGTCATCTTCTGTCTGCTACTTAGTCGCGTCTACTTCTTCCGCGACCGCCACCTGACGACCACCGCACTTTCGCGCACCCGGGCCGACCTATGCGAGATCCTGGCCATTCGGGCGCTACGCGAACATGCGGACAACGTGCTCGAGCTGGCTCTCGTTCTCACAACAACGTGGTCCGTGTACTCTGGAGCGCCATATGAACTAGTCGAACGTGCTCAGGAAGATTTGGATGATTTTGAAGACCGAGTCGGGAACGCCATCGAAATGGCAATCTTGAGCCAAGCAAAGCGCTTCATCAAGAGTTCGCCATGCCAGAAGGTCATTGACGGCATTTGGAGGTGAGTTATTCCCGTCTACTGCTTGTTCCTATAGCTTATTGGCTTTGCAGTGGCAAGATCGTGTACCAGGCAGAGAGCACTCGTTCAATCCTCTCCGATGTGCGTGTTCCATTTACTTTGGCTGTGCCTTCGCTGATATCTCGGCGCACGAATGCAGACGTATAAAAGGAATCCTATACACTTTTACGACCCGCACAAGGCACCATTGCTGGATCATTATCGGTAAGATTGCGCAAACCACCTGCTTTTGCACGTCTCACTCTTTTTGAAGTCTCAAAGTACCTGCAATCCGTTCAGTCTTGGAATATATGAAGTGAGTCTATCGATGATCATTTCTACGCAATCCCTAACGGATACACCCAGCTTCGTTATCTTGTTCATCCTCTTTGTATGCGCCATCGAGTTCAGCGAGCTAGAGACAATTAATACCCCGGAGATAATTTTCATGGTTTATGCGTTGGGCTTCACATTGGAGAAGGTTGCAGCCATGCAGGAACACGGCATTCGAGGTGCGCTTGTACCGTGTATGCGCCCCGTTCACATACGCTTGCTTACTATGTTTATCTAGTATACTTCAAAGGTACTTGGGTGAGTGTCGATCTGATTGTCCCAGTGGAGGGAAGACTAATGTATGCTCAGAATGGTTTCGATCTCGCTTTCGGTGGGTTTGAACCATACCATTCGTATCGTGTTACTCATGATGCATTCCAGTAACACTTTTCTGCACCTATGCTGCAATGCGGATCCTTGGAGTATATGACAACCGTATGTCGCTTTTATCGTGCATTACAAAATTTGTCAACTAACTTTCTGTTTAGGACACTGGGCACGAGAGACAGGAATCAACTGCTTGGCGTTGATCGCAGTTCTCATGTTTCCGAGGTCAGCGCATTCCTCTTTCCGTATAGATGGTGCATCCTCTGAAGCTGTGTTATAGACTAGCTTTCGTAACTTTCAAAAACAATGTCATGGTGTTGTCCTTGCGAGCAATGATAATCCAGTTCGCTGTTCTCATGGGTATTGCTGCGTTCTGTTTTGGAGGATTCCTCTACGCTCTCTGGACGTAAGCCACCTCCGCTTCCACATTTTCTGACCTGACATGTCTGTTGTACAGGCTCGGAAAAGACAGTGCAGGATATACTGCGGGGTGCGTATGACTTCTTGGATATCGGAGAACTCCGTCCGCTGATATGCGAAGCAGGACTGTAGCATGGTGGATGTTGGATCTGTGGTTTGGTCTTGATGCTAGTGGGTTTGACAACGCTGGTGAATTGAGAGGAAATTTCAATCCTAATTGGCGTGAGCTGATTGAACTCGTCACGCAGCCAAGTTCCATCCGGTGTACGGACCATTCCTCATGATCACATACGCATGTTTGAGCAACACTCTCCTCCTTACTGGTATGTGCTTCATCTTCATAACGTAGTGAGAGTTGCTCAGGCTGAGCTGTGCAGTCCTCGTGTCTATCCTATCGCACACCTTTTCTACGATCAATGACGACGCTGCCGCAGAGGTATGTTTATTATTGGACTCGTTTCCGCCATCTGACTGTGCATTAGGCAATGTTCCGTCGAGCCGTCTCGACCATTGAAGGCGTCAAGGCCGATTCCTTGTTTTCGTATCAGCCTCCCGTCAACCTCGCTGCCTTGTGTGTCATGCTCCCGGCGAGTTACGTCCTAAGTCCCCGTTGGTTTCATAAGGTCGGATTATGGAACGACTTTGTTACGTTTCTATATTCATCACCTCACAGGTCAACGTTTTCATGATCCGGCTCACGAGTTTTCCTATTCTGCTTTGCATTGCCATATATGAGCGACAAGCCAAACGTTCCGGAGCCTTCACGTTCTACGAAACAGTCACTGCAGCGGCAGAGAAGATTTTCGATACATTGCCCCGTCACCTCAAACGACTGAGTGAGTATATTCATCCTCCTGCCAAGGGTGCTCTTTCTTATTGGTCCTCTAGCATTTTTCGAGGGCCTAGGCGGACCTGACGCTGATATTGATGCGGTGCGTTGCAAAAGATCCCCATTGACATTCCTTTCGCTCAATCCCGGTGTCGACATCAGATCTTCGCTCTTGAAGAAGAGATGGAAGACAGTGCACTTGAAATGGAAGAATCCGACGCTGCGACTCCCATCTCCCCCAGCCCTTTGAAGCGTCGTGGATCTGTGGCGTCGCGTCGACATCCCTCTTCTACACATCAACCGCGCCGTCCATCATCATCTTCTCACCTTGCCACGCCTTCAACTCCTCCGATGCCCAAGTCGCCACTCAAGTCGGAGCACCCTGTCCCTGGCACTTCAACGCCTAGGGCCGAATCACCAGCTCTACAAGAAGAACAGGAGACCCAACCTCCCGCTCCCGCTCCAGTCCCTCCTCCTCGTCAGCGTATCAACTCAATTCTCACGCGCGGCTTCGAGGTCGCCCAGGCCGCCGCCAGCCCACTCGCGCAGATCTTCCAACCTCTCGTGGTCGATGACGACATCCTGCCCGAGGAAGACGAAGACGACGAAGACGGCGGGTCCGGGTCGGGTGCGGGGCACGGCCTCAGCGCGTCCCCGCCAGCCTTGAGCTACGGACCCGCGATGCGCAGACGGCTCATGTCGCTGCACGTCGCGCCCACGCAGCCGCGCCGCATCCGCACGTACTCGGTCGCGGGCCACCACGCGCACAGCGCCGGCTATGGGTACGGCGCGACGGGCGCCGACGCTCCCGCACCGCGCAAGTTCCCGACGGCGAGCCCGCCGACGCGGCCGAAGATGATGGGCGCGATTTTGAGCGCCGCGGCGTCGTCGTCGGCGCAGTCGCTCTCGCTGAAGAAGGTCCCGACGAACAGCCCGCCGCGGCGGTCCCAGCTTGGGCTCCTCGCGCAGCAGGCGGCGCTCTCCGGGAGCCCGGCGACTGGGGTTAGCTTCCCGATGGAGTCAGAGGCGTCGCAAGACGGTGGCGAGATCGAGGGGCACGGCGAAGACGGTGAGGACGACATCGAGAGCCACAATCCTCACGAGACCGCTGCACAAGTGGAGGAGCACGGGGTGCCGGAGTCGGTGACATTCAACCAGAGGTTGAGAGGCATTGAGGACAGGCAGAAGAGGATCGAGGAAATGCTCGTCGAGATCGCGATGAACCTGAAGAAGTAACGAGTTCTGGTCCTTGGATGGTAAGGGTTGTTCTGTGGTTTCGGGGCACTGAGACGCCGCATGTGCGCTAGACACGACACATTTTGACCATAATGCATGCATCGTGACTTCACTTTTTACTCCACGCACCCGATCCAGCAAAAGAAGTGTTGGCATACGAAACAGCTTATGTTGGCAGGCGATCACAGGAAACGACGTTTATGGAATCGCTAGATCGCAATCCAGGTACGTAAGGCTATCTATGCGCATTTTGGTTTCCCCGCCTGAGTATCATCGCTTCCAGAGGAGGCAACGACACAACAGGCGGGTACTCGTCCCAAGGACCACGAAGAGGCATGCGCCAGGACCGAAGCCCCTCCCTTGGGAAAAAGTGGTGCCTGTTGACAACCAATGAACGTCAGCCATGGTAATTCGTCATAGTGCGGTCGCTCACCTGTGCTAAATTGAACTTGCTTTGCTAGCAGTCGAGTCGAACTGATCCTCAAATTTTGAACTGCAGCCCGAATGGCCACCGGAAGCCGCCAGCGCGCCGCGGCTTGACAGGAGACTGCTTCATCGTCAGCCCAATTGACGCCAGAGACACCGAAAGGACTCACCCAGCTCCCATCGAACGCGGCCTTGCGCGCCGACAGCCGAACACCACCGAGCCGCCGGTCACCGACCCGCGCCCGCCCGCACTCCTGCCCACACTCACCGCACCGCACGCCCGCTACCCGCACGCTCACGACGCCGTCCGCGCTCACGTCCATGTCCACGACCTCATACTCATCGTCAAGGCCGGCCAGCACCCGACCCACCGCGATCCAATGGCCGGTCTTGCTGCTGATGGCGTCGGTCTTGAGGCTGGGCGAGACGACGCCGCGCGCCGTCCCGACCACCGCACCGTCCCCAGGCCCAGCGGGAGAGACAGCCAACCCACCCCCGAGCCTGAGTCCAAGTCCGGCACGGCAGCCGGGCGCGCACGCGACGCCGCCCGCGGGGGCCCGGCTGGCGATGTCGGCCGGGGTGTCGTTCGGGGCGAGCGGCGCGTCCAAGGACGCCAGGGACGCGGCACGCGTGTCCTCGCCCAGCGTGGCAGCAGGCAGGGGGAGTCTACCCCCCGCCGCGCTCGCCGCGGGTCCGGAGAGCGCACCGGTCGGACCGGGCCCGAGTCCGCACACGCCCGCGGGGTCGAGGGTGAAGCTCGCGTCGAAGTCGGTCGGGATGTCGAGCTTGAGGTCGGCGAGCACGTCGATGGCGGCGTTAAGGACCGAGTCGAGGGACATCGAGGTGTCGGCGGCGCTCGGAGCGAGACCAAAGGCAGAGTCGAGGCTGTCGAGAACGTTGAGGCTCGCGGTGTCGGCGAGCGAGACGAAGTCCATGTCGGCGATGTTGTCGAAAGAGGCGCCGAGGCCGAGGAACACGTAGATGTCGGTGCTCTTGTCGCCGCAGAAGGAGTTGTCCATGTCAATGACGGCCCACGAGCAGTCGTTGTCGATGTTGATGGGGCCGAAGGTGATGTCGCATCGAGGTTGTCGAAGCTGGAGGTGATGTCGGGGAGCACGTAGATGTCGGTGCTCTTGTCGCCTACGAAGGGGTCGTCCTTGTCGAGGGCGATCCACGAGAGGTCGTTGTCGTCGAAGGTGATGTCGCAAAGGTTGTCGAATCCGGCGGTATCGATGTTGAGGCTGTCAGAGATGTCGCCGCTGAAAAGTTCCTCAACCTCGTCGGCCCAGCTGCCAGCAGCCGGACCCTCCCGGGCCTCCTCCTCAACCTCAACCTCAACCCCGACCTCGACCACGGCCGCGCACCTCGCCAGCCGGGCCGACTCCCACATGACATACTGCGCGCGGAGAGTCTCGATCGGGACCTTGGCGTAACCTTCTCCGTTCCAGACGAAGAAAGGCGCACCGAAGGGCGTCGACCAGGAGCCACTGACGAGAGTGCTGCCAGAGAAAGACATGATGGTGTGATATAGCAAGTGCTGTTAAGCGGATGGTAATGGTGGTGCAAGGGAAAGAGCGGGAAGGAACACGAGCTGTGCGGGCGAGGGATTTATACACTCTGTGTCAGGCTGGTTCGCATTACTTGGCGGCTGGCACCGGCACACAGTAGGCTGACATCCGGCAGGACTCTGTTAGGTGTCGAAGTTAAAAATAAGCAGTACGCATAGCCAATATTCTTTGCGCAGGAGTGGTTACAATGCCGAGCGGCCCGGCCGAGCCGCGGTGCAGAGAGGCTGGAGTAAGCGACTGTATGCTGGGACGTCTGGCTTCCATTAACCGGATAGTTCTCTGGTCCACGGTGAAGGAAGCAGGCATATTACCTGAGAAACCGGACGATTTCGACATCAGCCGGCGGCTCACTTGAAATGTCTTTCTAGCTACCCATCCCCTGCTGCCTATGTACGCCTGATCGCGTGTACTTCTGCCAGCGCTTCCTGCGAACTTGAAAGTGTCGTGACGCTCTCCAAGTTCAGGTCCTGCTACTTGTGATCCTCCTCCTCCTCCTCCTCCTCCTCCTCCTCCTCCTCCTCCTCGTCCTCTTCCTCTTCCTCTTCCTCGTCCACTTCCTCCTCCCCCTCGTCCACTTCCACCTCCTCCGCTTCCTCCTCCTCCTCATCCCGGGCTGGTCGCTCGAATGGCACGCCGATATCGATGTGCCGGTCTCGTCGAGGCCATTCCTTTATGGCTGCCTTTACCAGGAGTGTCATGACAGCTGTGTGGCTTTCCAGCAACTGTGCCGCCGACTCCAGCTCCGGTGACATGAGAGGTGCTGACGGAGCGGGCGGAACATTGCTGGCATCGGTTGTCAAGAGGTATTCGAAGCCCTTGATCATCAGGATGCCGGGCGCCACGGGAGCCGTGTTCGAAGTGGTGGCTTTCGCCGAGGATGTTGCGGAGGCGCGCAGACTGGCTTCGTGGACGAGCAAGCGAGCGCGGAACAGTCGGAGGAGTTCGGAGAGGATGTCATCCAGAGGGTGCCCAGGAACTTCCTGCCCGGCATCATCGACGTGATACAGCTTGAGCGGGTCGTGCCCAGTCGTGACAGCGCCTTGTCGGATGCACTTGTCGCGTGTGTCGCTGCACGTCTCGCCGCCGTCCTCATTCTTTTCGCCGTCATAGAAGTACTTTGGCACAAACCGGTCGACGACGGCGGGCTTCCAGCTGCTGGCCATGTATACGACGACCATGAAGACCAAGACGTGAAAGAACGACTCGAGCTCGTCGGCCACCTCGATCGGTCTCATCGCGTCCATCTGACACAGCATGGACATGAACGGCCACGTGCCCTGTGCGACGTCAGCAAAGGCAGCGCAAAGCACGACTGAGAGAGTTGGTGCTCACCGTTCGCGTGGGCTGCATAGCAACGTGCACGTCCTCACTTTTCGCCATTTCCCAATCCGCTAGGACCCCACGCCCCCTAATTTGCGACTTCCCTTCCTCGACAGACTCGAACCGCGGCCTAATGAGGATGTTGCCAACACTGACGTCCCGGTGGAGCAGCTTGTGTTTCGACTTGTAGGCTTGCTCGTGGGCTGCAAACCTGTGAGCTTAACTGCCACGCGAAGCGATTAGGACTCAAGTACTAACCAGAGATGGCGTAGAGTATGATCAGTATGAGCTCCAGTCCATTACGGAACATCCTCAACGGGAGGCATATCTCAGCGACCACCATGCGGACGTGCCGTAGATGCCGCACCCCGGAGAGGTCCTCCGGCGATGTAGCAGCTGTAAGAGAAGCAGCGCCACTTGACGCCAAACGTGACGCAATATCGACGGAGACCTGCGAGGACGATGGAGGGGTGAACTGGTGAGGCGGGTCGCTAACCAGCGCGGAGCCAATTCGACTGTCCGTTGCACGAGATCGAGGCGTTGGCGTGTGGGTCGCCAGAGGATTGGACGAGTCGGGAGGCGGGGCGGGGTTCGTGACGCCCGCGATCGAGGACAAGAACGTGACGTGCCCCTCGTACGCCTGCGCGGCGATAAGCGTGGGGACGCCCGCGACTTGGGCCTCGTTGAGATTCCTGAGGGTGACATGTTCGGGGTCCACTCCGACATAGTGGGGCTGCCACGCGTCCTTGACGAACACGAGACTCTGCGTGTGCCACTCGATCGCGGGCCATCCGCGCGTCCCCCGCCCGAACGGTTCGTGCGTGCGGACCAGGGCGTTGCCAACGAGATAGCGCTTGCCCTCGATCTTGAGCACGTATCGCGACGCGTTCTTTGCGAGCGACTTTGCGAACAGCTCGCGGATGTACTTGAAGGTGCGCCGTGGAGCCGACCACACCTTCTCAGCCTTTTCATCCATCTTCGCGTGCGGATCTTCGAACTTGCCCCCCTTGGCAAAGCCTGTACAATCGCCCCATCTGTCGAGAAAGTCGGAACGGATGTCGGAGGTGTTGTAGACCGCAGTGTCATTCTCGTCGATATCAGTCAATAGATCTTTGGAGTCTCCCGTTCCGGCGACCCAGTCCATACGGGCCCACCCGCATGACTTTGGAGAGAGACGCTCTGCACTGGGGTCGAGGCCGGCATCTTTGGACGACAGCGCCGACAGGTCCGCGAGGAGGGAGAGAAACTCTTTGGTATCCCCCTTGGTGGTAAGGTAGGACTTCGCGTGGCTGACAATGAGGCCGGACTTGTCCCAGTGCAGAAGTCGGTACTTGGAGCCGTTGACGAACAGCATGAAAAGGTGGGTTCGATGCTGCGCATAGAGGAGGCAATCCGCGTATGTGTAGAGCTGGCCACGGACATCGCTACGCTTCTGCGAGTCCTCTTTATTCCTTGAGTCTTTAATGAACGGGTCAAGTGCCTTATCGCCATTTTTGAACTCGACGAGGAAGCGCGAATAATGCCAATTGGGAACGCCGGGGAGGAGAAAATCCTTGTCATCGTCGTGGAAAAAGCCGCCGTCGATTTTGGACCCAGTCACCTCTCCCTCGTCGGCCTTAGTCTCGGAGAGGTGAAGAGTGTGACCGAGGCAGAGATGATGCACCTTGTCGAGCTCCTTCTTGACGCAGAGCCTGGATGAAGCACCAGCAGAGAGGACAAACAAACAGCGCGACGTACCCATTCGTGGCTGAGCTTTGCTTCGTTACACTTTTCGCGTTTTTTGAACAGGCGTTGGAGCCGACTTCGGATTTTGGGGACAATTCTGTCTAACCGTGCACGATCTTGCGCGGTATGAACAAGGCGCCTAGGGGTTCCGAGGTTGTAGAAGTCCTCGAGCTCGATCATCTTGGTGCAGTTCGGCCGGCGGTCGAGCATCTCTGCACGCCGTGGCTTGCTAGGCGGGAAGGTGCCAAGGAGGTTGCTGGTCCCTCGAGCCTGCGGCAATGAAAGCTTGCCAGATGCCACTCCTTCGGGGAGGTTGCTCTTGCTGCGACTGGCGTTTTGAATCCGACTTCGGCGTGTGAGAGAGCGAGAGCGCGGTAGTGTGGCCGAAGCGGCCTGTTGCACTAAAGAGCTCATGAGCGCGACGGGCGCGACGGCGGCGCGACACTGGTGTTGGGGGGAAGAGAGTGCACTCACGACTTCACGTCGAGCAATCACTCAAATCACCGATAATCGGGACCCTTTGTCACGAGATGAGTGCGCCAATGGTCGAGCCAGTGAGAGACAGAGCACGCGAGAAACAGAAGCGTGCGTCCGAGTCCCGGAAACCGAATGTCTGTCATTGTCAACCAAGTGCCAGCACCGTGGCGCTGTTCCGGCGCTTGCCCTGCGCCCCGCGCCGCCCCTTCCCGGTACTCAAGTACTCAATGTTCAACGTTCAAACGTTCAACCTCCGCGTCAGGCGCCGGAAATCTCGCCTGTTCCTTGGCCCAGGGCAAACTCATTTGCTTGGTACGGACAGAGAACCATGCTTAGTCTTGTAGCAGCACACAGGATGACTGAGATGGCAAATTATGCACTAGTACGTGTAAGTGATTCATTCAGCCTGGAACTGCCATGGCTCGCGGCTATTGCGAATTTGCAGTGCTATAGCCAACAAGACAACGTGGTCGCCGCAGCTCGAGTCAGTGGAAAATTGAAGCGCTTGGGCAGAGCGTGAACATTGACGACAGCGACCGCGTCACCCCAGCCTCCTCGATCACGTTCCGAAAAACCAGCATGAGAGTGCCGCCCGAAGCCGTGAGGTGGTACGCCGCACTGCGGCTCTCCGCGAAGGTGAGCGCGAACGCGCGGAGGCCGTTGACTTTCGGAAAAGGGGTGAAACCGGCCCAAGTGCAGGTGGCGCCCATGGCAGTGACGAGCTCCGCGCGGCTAGTAGGGTACTTGCCGCGCCCCTCTGCGGTTCAGGGTGGAGTGGACCGGAGGCCGGTTGCCTTGTCGTGGAGGTTGTAAAGGGAGATAGCGACGTTCCAGAAGCAGGCAAACATCGCCGCAGCACCGTCGAACGAGTTCTAGAGGGGATCTAGTTGTCGGATTTTGGGGGAGCATGGATTCGCACTAGCCTACAAAATAGCCGGAGCTTAGCGGACTCGCCTTTGGAACCATGTCCGCGCGATCGAAGCGTACTGTTGAAACGAACTGGTCGGACTGGTCAGATGGCCGAATAGATTATAGAGCCTTGACAAACCATCACGCCGCGAGCTCCGTGGAGAACAAACTTTGCCGTCAGACAACGATGACGTGCGAGGTTATGGAGTCGGAGGAGGATACCGGGGCGACTGCTATAATGATGTGCTCATCACGGAGGTACACGCTGCTGACGTTGGTGGACTTTGAAGATAACCGGACGCTTGGGGTTCCATGGCTTAGGCTCGAACGGGAGCAAACCATCGTACTCGAGTGTTCAGCAGGGGCGTATGCCAGACTGATAAATCCATTGTTTCATCCAAATAATACACGACGTCGTGGGCTTCATTTCCCCTCTCGCGAGAACCGGCGCACAGCAGATCTAGGGGTATACCTGTGTCAAATAACTTAGACCGGCCATGAGAGCGAGCGGACGGTCGTGATCCAAGCCGTGCCGGCGTCGGGGTACTGCCAGGTCATCACACCGCCAGCTGCACAAGTCCATTGTCAGCGAGCGCCCAAGCGGGGGAACAAGGACGTGGTGCGTACTCCAACCCTTGTTCTTGGCCTGCTGGACGCAGGTGGCGAGCGTCGAGGGGGCGATGTACCCGTTGTTCGCGTCGCCGGTCGTCGCGGGCTTGCCGATCACGAGCTTCTCCATCGGGACGCCGTTCGCGGCGATCTGGAGGAGCGCGGTCTGGGGCCATGTCGAGGAAGAGGCGGTGATCAGGCCTGAGCAGGTGGTGTATTCGGAAGCGCCCTCTGCGAGCGGAGAAAGTGAGCACATGTGGTGGATGCGCTGATGTGGGACTCACGGTTGTAAAATTGGATGTTGTACTGCGTGCAAGGGATCAGTCAGCGGTGCAAAGCTGGAGGTCGCAGGGAAAGCGAGCACACGCACCCAATCAATCAGGTTGCCGACCGCCGAGTGCACCTTGAGGTATCCGCCGCCCGGGTAAGACGAAGGTGTGAACCTGAGTACGGGCGTCGCATCAGATCGAGACCAAGGCTGCTCCCAGACAGGATCCGGATCTCACCAGGGAGCGACCGCTGCAGATGGCACGTCATGCGCATCAGTATCACCTTGCGACCGAGAATCCTTGATCTCAGGGGACTCACGAGCATGGGTCACGATGTACTGTCCGACCGGCAGCTGCTTGCGGAGCGCGGTTGTGAAGGTGATGAGCCACGCCTCGGCAGAGCCGCCGTCCATGGCGTTGAAGTCCTGCAAGTGCGAGCACAATCGGAGACCCGTTCGTCACCCAAAGTTCGAGCCGAGGCACGCACCTCGTAGTCGATGTCGACGCCATCGAGGCCGTACTGGATCACCCAGGAGCTAAGCGAGTTCGCGAGCGTGGTGGGGTTGTAGTTCGAGGTCGTCGGCACGTCGGTCGAGCCGAATGCGAAAACCATGAGTTTGATGCCCGCGGCGGCATACTGACTCTTGATCGATGCGCGGTCCGTGGCGGAAAGAGTCGTCCACTCGTAAGCTTTGTCCCAGGCGCCCTCGACGAGCCAGAAGGAAAGCAAGCTGTGGAGAGGAACCTTGAATGGAAACTACATGGGAAATGTACATGAGAATGTCTTACAAGACATTGAAGCCCTAATGACAAGACTCGGAACGTCAGTACTAGAGAGCTGTGGCGGAGGCATCAATATCACCTTGATCGCGGAGACGGCGGGAGGACCAGTGACCCCAGACTGGTACTTGTCCGCATAGGCAACGAAGTGAGGGGCAGCTTGCGTCGCGCGAGCTTCGAGAGCACGCTCCACGGGCGTGAATTCCGATAGGAGATCGCGTGCCCTGGGAGACAGGCCTTCGACCACCCCGTAGGGGATAGCCGTGACACTGCTCATTTGGAGCACGAGGTAGAACGTTACGAGCCCGAAAAAGCGGCGGAGGGGGGTGGCAAACATGGTGCGCCGACTCTGTGCGAGGACGGAGGCGAGGAGGAGGTCCGAGGAGGGGGTCCTTCGGGAGGATTCCCCGTAGTAGAAGAGGGCGGTTATATACCACAGGGCGAGGAAAACCGCTTGAAATTTCGACAAGGCGCGCTAGACACTGAACATGCGCTATCGGGTCCACATTTCCATATCCCAGCGTATGAGTGAGGTATCCGGAGGCTGGGGGTGCCGGAAATGGGTACAGCGTGAACCTTCATGCTCACAGTCTTGCACTGGGCAGAGGCGATACGAGGTACCATATGGACAGGCAAACCATGTCAATTCTTTGATAGGTGGGCGGGTCGAGGTGTCGTGTGGATGGCGGAACGGAGGATCTTTTGCCCAATCGGCAGGGCAAGCAAGTAAGAGCACGGGTTCGTCTTGTGCACCAGAAGGCGGCTGGCCATGTGTGCACATAGCAGGTCTGAGCGCTGATGGCTCGTCCGTCAGCTTCGCCCGAACGCGCGCTGGTCCGCCCAGGTTGGGCAACTGCGGTCTGAAGGGTCGTATCGGGTGGGAAAGTTTGTAGAACATGCCTAGGCGACCCAAGTCCCGAGAAGGGCGCTGCGATAGTGATAGCAGCTGCCCAAAGGAATCAGGGTCAGGATACGGGAAGAAATCCATCAGTCTGACGTACCCTCGAGCAAGAATAGTATCCAAAAGGGGCGAGGGCACTGAGACCGGGCACGCTCACTTTGAAGGCCTATATGAGCACGCCCGAGACACACGTTTTAGACGTTATGAAGAGGATTGATGTCCTGCTCCACCGCCGATAAGCAGCACCGTTCACGGTGTTCTGGCCTCGGAGCTTGTATGTGGCTTCAGCAAGTGCAGAAGCGAGTGTGTAGGAGGCCGAATGGGGTCCGGTGTTTCGGGTGATGAGTACATGCGCTCGTATGGCGATCATGAGGCGGAGAGTCGTCTGAGAGCGGATGATTGAGGGCTTCGCAAGTTCTACGCAATCGTTCCGCATGGACGAGTCGTCCGCGTGGTCGGAGGTGGTTGGGAACAAGCAGGATCAGCGTCTCCGTCGTCCGAGCCCCGACGCCGATAACGCGTCCGGCCACGTGGCTATCAACCTTCCACCCGTGCCGCCCAGTGTGCAGTCGGCTTCAACGGGTCCTTGGCACTGAGCACTGAACACTAACCTTCCCCGGGGTAACGGGCACCGTAAACGCGGCAGAACAAACCCAATGTAGATATATGATTCCCAACACGACTAGTAATACAACATACCCCGGCTCCAGCCAGGGCATAATCTGGGCATAATACAACAGGCCTTGGTCTCGAGCCCATATATCTCCCAGTGAGAACACGCGGGTGGATCCCAATAATAGCACACAGCTCTAAAGCCCTCGGATATCTTTGTGTCTCCAGCGTCGCCCCAATTACTCGGGGAACGCTGAGACCGGACCGTCTTGATCCACGACGCCGCCGCGTCGGGGAACTGCCAAGTCCCGGCGGGTCAGCCTCTGTATCACCTGAGCAGGACTCGCTCACGCACCTCCCAACCATAGCGCCGGCGTCTGAGGTCGCAAGGCGGGCGGCGGAGAGCGCGAGTACCGTGAGCTGTGATCAGCGCCTGGATGCAGAGGAAGGCAAGGAGTCGAAACGCACCCCACCCCTTCGCCTTGGCCTGCGCGAGGCAGCCGGCGAGCGTCGAGGGATCGATGAACCCGCTGCTCGCGTCGCCGGACGAAAGCCCGGGCTTGCCGATGACGAGCTTGTCGAGCGGCACGCCCGCCGCCGCGATCTCGAACACGGACGACTTGGGCCAGCTCCCGCCAGAGGTGTTCAGCAGGCTGGTGCACGTCGTGTACTCGGTCGAACCCTCTGCCGGCAGCAGTCGGCGTCAGCTCCCGAGTCGATTGCAACGAAGGTTTGCCAAGGGCCACTCACGGTTGTAGAACTTCGGGACGTAAGGCCGGCCGTACAGCGGGGCCGCGGTGGGCGCCATTTAGCGAGGATCGCTCGTGCGGGAGCAGGACGGCTGCACGTACCTGAACGTTGTACTGCGGCGTGCTCTGTGAGCTTCGCGGGGCAGGTAGAGCGGAAGGAACGGACGCACCCAGTCAATCAGGCTTCCCACGGTCTTATCCACCGTCAGGTAGGCCCCGGCGGAGAACAGGCTGTTCACGGAGAACCTGATGGAAAGAAGTGCCCCGTTAATGAACGCGGGTGAATGCCCGCCCGCGGCGAGATGCGCACCAGGGAGCGACAGCTGCGAGATGCCGATCTATGAGCACAAACTCTTCGAGCATTCAATCGAAGCACTCACGTGCGTGCGAGAGGATGAACTGGCCCTGGGGGAGCTGGGTGCGCAGCTGGCGCGTGAAAGTGGCGAGCCACGCCTCGGCCTTGCCGTCCCCGGCGTCCATCGCGTTGAAGTCCTGCGCCCGAGAACAGATTGCGGTCAGTCAGTCCGCGCGAAGCCCGACCTGGGGCCGGCCGAGGAGACGCGCACCTCGTAGTCGACGTCGAGGCCGTCGAGGCCGAACTCCTTGACCCACGCGGCCATCGTGTTTGCCGTCGAGGTCGGGTCTGCGCCGATCGACGTCGGCGCGTCCGTCGAGCCGAAGACGGACACGATAAGGCTCACGCCCGCGGCCTCGTACTCGGCCTTGATCGACGAGCGCTGGGCGGCGGTGAGCTGGGCGGACCACTCGACCGCCTTATCCGCAGGGCCGGAGATGAGCAGGAAGGAGAGCGCGCTGGGGAGGGCACGTGTGAGCACCGCCGGGAACGCGGGGGCCCCGACTCCCGTGACTTACAAGACGTTGAAGCCCTATAACGTGTTTTCCAGGCGCATCAGCGATGCGCGGACGGAGATGGACGGAGAGGACACGCACCTGGATTTCGGACACAGGCGGGGGCCCCGTCAGGCCGGACACGAACTTGTCGCTGTAGACGACAAAGCGAGTGTCGGGGATCGCGCGCTTGGTGACGGCGGTGGGCGCGTCGCGCGCCTTGAGCGCGCAGTAGGGCGCGGACCGCGCGCCGTGGAAGAAGAGGACGGAGGAGAGAACGAACAGCCACGAGAGCGCGAACATGCTAGGCGGAGTGGTGGGGTTCGTTGACTGGGGGCCGGAACGGGGCTCGTCGACTGTTTTGAGGCGTGGCGGGCGGTTGCCGTGTTGCTGAAACAACGTGTTCTCGCTTGTCTTTATATCCTCTTTCCGCGGTGCGCTGGCTGTGGAAGTAGGCCTCGATGTGGATGCAGACGCAGACAAGTGGGTCGTCCCGTGTGTGCCACAATCCCGTAGCCTGCTCCCCATTCGCCCGCCGACACTTCTCGCGTCGAACGAGCTGATGCACCACGAGGACGCGAAGTGGGCGCGCTGGACCATGCGGTCGCCCTGCGCGAACGCGAACGGCATCCGAAGGCGGGACGCGCGGGCTCGCCGTTCGCGCGCCCGGCGCCAATTCGATAACCCTGCGCCGGCGAACGACGAGCCACGAAGGGGTGCAAATCTTCTATAAATTCCCATCGTGTCCGCGCGGTTGCGTTGGAAAGAGCGCGGCTGCTGGATAGGGTGCGGCGGGAGAAGCAGACGCGTGGACACCAAGCCGCGCGACCTCGCAGTTGCCGTACGTGCAACTTGAAGTCTGCTAGCCTCAGAGGCGGTCGATATCGTCGCGCGCGACTCCGTGGCGCCGCGTTCAATTTCGATTGGGGTGGTGGTGCTTGCCACGGTCCAGGGCGTCGAGGCTTCTGCCGTGCCCGCCGTGCCCGCAGCGCCCCAGCTACGAACACAGAAAGCGGATACCATCAGCTGCCCCGGCGCAGGCGAGAAGCACTCACCGGGCCCATGTGCAGGTGGAGCGGCGTCGACACTCGCCCCCGCCGCGCGCCGCGGCGCACAAAAGCGGGCGCGGGGCAGACTGGGCAGGCCGTCGACGGGTACAGTCGCGTGTCCCCCGATAACTCTACGGTCGCGCGCGGTTGCCTGGGGGGTGCGGAGGACTATCGTGCGCGAAGCCCCGTCATGCGCCGCGAAGGCGAAGGAGGCGTCGGTGGTGGTGGTCAGTGCGGAAGATGCGACGACGGCCCGGGGCCAGAACCGCCTGGTAGTGGTGATACGCCGGGCGCCACGTATGTTAGGGTTGACCGGTCGCCGGGCTCCGGGCCTCGATACTCAACGCCGCGCAACCCACTTCGCGAAATTTTTGTGCAGCGCACGAAGCGGGGTCGGGAGACGGCGCGCTAGAGATGCGAGTGCATAACGACTTGATTGCAAAGATGCTGAGTGCAGCCGATAGCAAGGAGAGTCGGACTACTGCGACGTACATGGAGGGGCGACGTGTGTGCTGTGAGAGGGAGGGATAGAGCTAGGGGGATGGCACGAGGAAAGTGTAGTACCGGGTGAGGACAAATGCGACATAAGATTAGGAGAGTGCGTATGCGCACTGTCATGATATGCGATAAGAAGGGTCCACTGAGCCGCGTCCTGTGAGAGAGCAAAGACAGTGGTGCGTGAAGGTGTCAAGAAGTCTCTGATGTACATAGTAGGAGGGGAGGATATCATGCCGCGAATGGTGGAAGATGCTACAGACGGAAGATGCAAATGGAGATGGAGAACGCAGGAAGAGCAGCGCACGCATGGCCCGCGCAGTACGGGCGTGCGACGGTGCTCACTGCACCGTGCACCCGCCGCTCTCGCGCTGCCGCCGCTTGTTGGCGCCCCCAGGCATGGGGTCGACGACCGAGTCGCGCTCCGTCTCCGCGCCCGACAGCGCCGACACGGCAGAGAAAGACGTCATGCGCGACAGCCGATCCGACTTGTCCCCCCCGGAGACCCGCGGGCGCTGCTGGCTCGAGGCGATGCTCTCCGTGGCGGTCACCGCGGAGCGCACGCTCGACGAGTTCGGGTTCGTGCTGTTGCTCGAGATCGACGGCGGCCGAGCCAAGCGGTCCGCCGTCGGGTCGCTCGCCTTCCCCTTCCTGTGAAGGACGGAGGACTTGCGCGAGAGCTGCTTCGTGGGGGTCGGCAGCTGTGACGTCGAGCCGTTCTCCTGGTCGGCCGGGAGAGACGACTTGGAACGCTTGAACGCCGTGAGGACACGGAAGGAGGTCGGAGGGTGAAGGCTGTTCCCTGCGCCGCCGGCGCTGGGTTGGATCGAGTCCATGCTGGTCCGACGCGAGTACCCGTCGTCGGACGTCTGGCTGGTAGGGCTTGTGGGCGCTTGGACGGCCGCGGTGAGGATCTCCATCGGAGAGTACGGGTTGTTCGGGTTGCCGGCCTCTGCGTACTGCGCATACAAGAGGAGCTGGGCGCGGAGGTCGCACGTCGGCGGCGCGTTGTTCGAGCAGCGCGAGTGGCAGATGAGGCTGCACTGTTCGCACAGCACCGCGCTCTTCTTGACGTTCTGGAGACACACCCTGCAAATGACCGCTGGTCGCGAAGTGAGCCACGCGCGAACGTCGATCCGGGAGCCCCGAACCACTTCACGTACGTTTTCCGAACGTCGTCTTCACGAACGAGTGCTCTCGCGGCGAGAACGATTCCCCGCTGTTGGACATCCGCGGGCGTCCGGGCGTCGACTGGACCGAGGGCGAAGGCAATTCGAACGACGTGCGACGGTCGGCAGGTGCGGGATCGGACACCTGCTTCTCGATGTCGGCGAGGTAGCGGATCACCTTGGACTTCTGCATGTCGGCGCTGACCCGGCGCAGGAACGGAATGCTGTCCTGCCGCCGGAACACCTGGAGATGCTGCAGACCAAAGTCAGGCACACGGCCACCGAGCCCAACCGACGCCACGGACCTTGTGCGCAGCCGAGTGCGACATGAGCCACTCGTGCTCGAACAGCTGCTCCGCGCTCGGGCGTTTCGTCGGATCCTTGTTGAAACACCACTTCAGGAACTCTTGGAGGCTCTCGGAACACTCCTCGGGCAGGGGCGGGCACTCGTCCTCGACGATGCGGAACATGACTACAGCAGAGGGCTCAGCGTGCCGTTTCGGGCGAGCCGTCCCAAAAACCCGCACTCACCCGACATGCTGTTCGCAATGTCCGCGTACGGCGGGCGCCCGGTGAGGAGCTCGATGACCGTGCACGCCAGGGACCAGATGTCGGCCTTGGTGCTCGCGCCCTTGAGCTCGATGACCTCGGGCGCCATCCAGTTCGGGGTGCCGGCGACGTCCTTCATCTCGCGTTCCATCGCGCGCAGGTTGAGCGAGACGCCAAAGTCCGAGAGCTTCACGTTGCCGGTCTTGGTCGTGAGGATGTTCGCCGCCTTGAGGTCGCAGTGGACGACGTCGTTCTGGTGGAGGTAGTGGAGGCCCTCGAGGATCTTGACGACGTAGTTGGCGACGAGCCGCTCGTTGAGCTTCCCGAACGCCTTCAGGGTCTGCCCGAGCGAGCCGTTCTCCGCGTACCTGCAAGAGAGCAAAGTTAGATCCACAGCACCCTTATCGCCGCCGAACACTCGCGACGGGAGACGCACTCGAGGACGATGCTCAGGGAGTCGTCGTCGCGCGCCATGCCCTCGTACTTGACGATGCTAGGGTGCGACAGGCTTTTGACGAGGTCGACCTCCTTCATGAGCTGCGCGATCTCCTCCTCCTTCAGCCCTTCGAGGCGGATCCGCTTCACGGCGACCATCTGGCCCGTGTTGAGGTTGAGCGCCCTGTACACCGCGCCGAACTGCCCGCGGCCGATGCAGTTCCCGAGTTGCTGCGGATACGATACATGTCAGTGCCTGAAACCACGGGCGCGGGCGCAAAATGGAGCGAGGACAGCGTGGACAGAAGGCACCACGAAAGAGAACGGAGGAGGGAGGAGGGATGGGGGGTGGACGAAGATATAAGGCGCGGCGAGACAAGGGAAACGGGCACTCACGAACTGCGTCGGCGCCTTGCCGTCCTCGCGGACGATCAGCGTCTGCCGCACGGCGCTGCCGTCGTACGAGTCGCGGGACATGAGGTCGCTCGCGCTCGCGTTGCTGCTCGACGCGACGCCGAGGTTGACCATGCTCTCGAAGCGCGACCGGCGCGGCGGCTTCGCGCCGTACTCGTCGAACGAGTTCGGCCGCGGCTTCCGGCGCGCGCTCGCCGCATCGACCTCGCTCTGGAAGCGGCCGCGGGGGAGCCGCGGGCGGTCGGGCGCGCTCGAGGGCGACGCGGGGTCGAGGTCTCTCGCGTCGTCGGGCGACGAGGAGGTGGGGAAGACGAGCGCGCCGGTGGGCGCGGAGTGCTCGCCGGACACGGTGCGCGGGAAGGGGACCGGGCTGTCGCTGCCCTCGGGGGAGACGGAGCCCTCCTGGCGGGGGATGTAGATCCCGTTGCGGTTGCTCGGCGCCTTGGAGGAGCTGCGGCGGAGGATGATTCGCCGAGGGGGCGAGCCGCTCGCGTCAGGGCTCGAGTCGCGTCGCAGGATGGACTCCTTGGGCAGGAGGCCCCCGCCGGCTGCGTCGACGGAGTGCCGTGCGCGGTGCGTTGGCCGGCGCTGGAACTGCGGGAGCGACTCGACGCTTTCGTTCGGCTGCCGTGCGGGCGGCGCGAGCTTGCTGCGCGGGGGTGAGACCGAGAGGGGCGTGTAGGGGGTGTGGACGGACGCGTTGAGCGACTCGTCGTCGTCCCAAAGGGAGGACTTGGGCGTTTGGAAGGAGTCCAGGCCGATGAAGTCGTCGGGCCACTTGCCCTTGCCGAGCTTTATAGGGATGGGCTGCCGGCTTGACGGCGTCCGCGACTTGTCCCCCTCCGACTTATCTGACCGGGACTTACTCGTCGCGCTGTCCTCCGTCTCCTCCACCACCCTCGTCAGATCCACCACTGCGGTCTCACTCGGTCGCCGCTCACGCGAGGGCCTTGATGGTGAGTCGATGCTTCGTCTCAGGCCGTCGTCCTTCAGCGACGGGGCGATGGAGCTGCCGTCCGCACGAGAGAGCGAGTCGGAGAGTGCAAAGGATGTCGCATCGGTGTTGATGGTACGAATGGTGCCGAACCGAGTCTGGCTGCTCGGGCTCCGCGGTGGATGGGGATCGAGGAGGCTCGAGAACGCGGTCGAGTACACAGTGGAGTCGGTGAGGTTGCTCGACGCCTGGGACTGGCGCATCGGCGGAGGGAGATCAAGGGTGTCCACGAGAGGCCCGACGACAGAGTCGCCCATAGAAGCACGTGTGGAGTCGGCGATGGAGACGCGTTCCGCAACGGGGCGGACCCGAAGGGGGGATCGTGGGGGCACGGCCGGTGGCGCCTCGTCCTGGTCGCCTGCCTTGGCAGCTTTGCGGTTTGGCGGGCCGCCGAAGACGTCGTCGTCGTTGGCCGTCCTTCCGTCACTGACGTCTTCGTTCGGACTGTCGGACCGAACGGTGGGGAGATGGTGATGAGGACTCCAGCGTTTGCGAGAGGTGGGGGAGGTGGGGCCGGACGGGGACACGGAGCGTTGAAGCGGGGACATGTTCAGGTTGGGAGTGGACGCGGCTGCGCGGCCGTTCTGCCCATAAGGGCTGTTCCCAGGGCGTGAACCACCACCTCCGAGGAGGATCTTGCTCTTGTCTGCGCCAGGGAACTCCGCCAAACGGGACAATGCGAGGATCGACCGGGCCACACGCGCAAGACACTCACTGTTCGCCTCGATGAGATCGTCGCGGTGGAAGAGCTCGTCCGACGCCAGCCCCACCGACGAGGACCCTGCCAAAAATTTCGTAACATTTGACGTACGCACGAACCCGTCCTCGCGCTTGTCCACTCGATGGATCGTACCCGGAAACAACTTGTTGACACACCTGCCAGGGGCGACCACAAGTCAGTCCAGCATGGGTGTGGTGAAACAATAGGACACGCACTGGCAAAGGACGTAGCCATCTCGCAGCGCTTCCGCAAACAGCCTCCGCTCTTTCTCCTCGCCTCCCGAAGCTAGTGCGCCATTGAGGCCTGCCATGTTGACCTGGGACGTGCTCGCCATCGCGCCTGTTCGGTTCCAGATCCTCTCGAGCCGCGCAAGCGCCCGTAACCGCGCCTCGACCTCCTCCCAGTCCTTGGGGTCCAGACTGTTCTTGTGGGCCGAAGAGGGAGGTTTGAGCATCTCTTTGCAGAGGAACGACGTCGCGGAGCGTATAAGCTCGCGGTGCTCCGGGTTGGCGGGCGTCGCGAGCGACGTCGAGGAGGCATTGTAGAGGCGGGTGTGGTTGAAGCTCGGCGAGAAGCTGCGCTGGTTCGGGGACACCGCGCGGGCGCGGGCAGGGGTGGCAGGTGAGGCCGCGCGGGAATTGGTCGCGGGTGATGCGGAACGGTTCCCTGACGGCGGGCGTCCAATGACGGCCGTCGACCACTGTTCCCCGTCGGGGTGGATGTTAGAGGGAGATGAGAGGACGAAGACGCCGAGGGGATAGGCCGGTGCGAGATTGAGGTCCGCGAAGGGGAGCGCGGCTGGATCGGGCTTGCACGAGGATTGTTCGCAGACGCAGGAGGGGCCCCGTAGCCGAGCGGAAGATGGCTGGCACTCGCCGCGGCGCGTCGCTGGCTCATGCCCAACCCTCGTGGGGACGGTGAGCCCGGGTCGGGCGTTCGTGCCGCATCCCTCGATCGTCGGGTCGGTGTTTCTGGCGGGGGAGAGCGGGGGGTGTTGGGGGTGGAAGGAACGGTGGGGGCCGGGGCGAGGGTGAGTGGGGGAGGTCGTTTGGGAGTTCGCTCGCTGTCTCGGTGGGGTGAGGACGCTCCGACTCGTCGAGGGGCCAGCGGGGTCGGACCACTGATGTCCCTCGGACTCACGACAGGTTGGACGCTCGCCCTTCGTGAACGGTCGCGAGGGGGCGATACGAGCGCGGCGACATTGGATGTCGAGCCGCTGGGCAGCGCGAAGGGCTGGGTGAAGGAGGAGAGGATGGGCTGTGCGGACAGGTGCAGCGTGGGGGAGGACATGGAGGCCTGGCGCAACGAGGGCGTCAAGAAGCTCGTATGGCCAGCGACTCGGACTTTGTCCCGGTCGCGGTCCTTCGCGCCACGCCCGGCGGCGCCGTCTTCACTCGTTCGAGGGAGGGGGGGCAGGGCGGGAGAGGGCGACGAGACATCTCGACCGGTTCGGCGGAAAGGAACTTTAGATAGCATCCTCGATTTGGCCTTGTCCTTCTCCTTGGGGCCATCGTCCTCGGACGCCCTTCCCTTGCCCTTTACCGTACTCTGCGAGAGCAGGCCCGTCTCGTCGACGCTCACGGGAGCTTTCGCCTTGGACTTTGTCGGCATCCGAAGGCTCTGTTCCAGGGACGATCGGAGCCGGCTAAATGTCTTCGGTTGGGCCTCCGTCGATTGAAGGCGCGAGGAAGACGCCGTCGGCACGGACGCCTTTTGGGAAGGCATGCCGTGCGTGTTGGAGAAGGTGACGTTCAGCTTGGCGACCGCGGCCGTCATGCGAGAGAGCGCGTGGTGGGCGTCGGAGGTGAAGGGAGGGTTGGCCGACACTCAGAACGGCGCTGGACGCGTATGGATGATGTGAGCAAATCTCGCGCGCGTCGAAGAGCATTGACGGAACTCACTCCAAATCTGCGGACACAAGGGGGAGACTTGCAGGACTGGATGTGACGGGGTGGAATGAGCATGGGAACAGGCGTAGAAACGCGGAGAAACGCGGGAAAGACGGTGAAGGATATGGCAAGGAGTATCTTACCCCGGATGCCGCTGGGCTGGAAAGTAGCAATTGAGACGCGGAGAAGGTGGCCCGGAGGGTGAGCTCGGGTGGATTGGGGCGAGGTCAGGCCACGGGCGTAAACATGCAAGTCAGCAGGTCCGCGGGTACAGAAGCTCGGGCGGCGTGAAGGCGTGATAGAACGGGGCTGAGTGGTCGAGACGGTGTGGGCCAGGGCGTGGAAGACGGGGCGGAACGGGGTGCGGAAGAGAGCAACGGAGGTACGGGGCGGCGGCCGGAGTCTGCGCGGGCAGGAGGAGAAGGTCGGGGGCTCGGAAGGAGGAAGACGAGCGGCGAAAGGAGCGCGTCGCCGGTCGTCGTTGGTGGCGGGGGCAAGAGCGAGCCGGGAACGTCGCGGACGGAGCCTGGGTCGGAGGCCCGCGCGAGCGCCCAGAAGGACCAATATAAGGACTCTCCATCGGGATTAGGCGCCCCCGCCCGCACGCTCTGATTTTCCCTCACACTCTGTTGGCTCGACGCAGCGCGCGCCGAGTTCCGCAACGCGTCGCAACTCTGTGCCCGCGAAAGGCCCGCCGCTGTATGCGCGAGCGGTGGATGGCTCGCGGGGGCCCCTGGGCAGAGATGAAACGCAGCGAGCGCGCCCTCTCGGAGTTGGGAAGTCGCGGCTCCGGGCGCGAGGATGGCCGATGACATGGACAGCTGCCTGGACGAGCAGGCACGAGTACGGCGGGCGTCGTTGCCGGCCGGGTGTGGGTGGTTGCGCGCGCTGGAGGCTCTGGAGGAGACGATGACGTCCTGCCTCGTTCTCCGATGACGCGCAGTGGCCGTAGCGTGAGCGGCGCGAAGCCACTGACAAGCGTGGACGCAGCGGCACTGCCGTACGTCGGTCTCCTCCGCGGTGGTGGCGGATCGACCAGACGACGGGGCGCGCCCCGCGCACGCCGTCCCGCCATGACCGCCGTCAGCGGGCTGAGCGAGCAGCCAGAGCCCCCAGGTGCGGCGGGCGCGGAGAGAGGTGCGGCCGCTGCGAACGTGCATCTCGGACCGCGCGCGAGCCTGGGGGAGCGTGCGGTTCTCCCGAGGAGTGCATTCTCGGACATCAGAGCGCCCGTATGTTCGGTGCCTCCCAGGGCAGGAGCGAGCCGGCGCACCGGGTAGCGTGCCGACTTAGCCATATGCATCCACCACGTGTATCCGATCGAGCTGCCCCGGCGCCACCGACGCAACAATGTCCGTCAGGCCGAACACGCCAGCTGCCAACCGTCCGCCTGCGCCTCTCGCACGCACCCCCACCCGCAGCCCCACCCGCCGTAATCCTGGCTGCGCCCGCCCGCGCGCCGACCCCCGGGGACGCAGGCCGACTGTCGTGGTCAAGAGAACGGTGATGGAAATCACTCTATCAGCACATGTACCAACCGTCTCCGGACGTCTGCCGGTCTGCGCCGAGCCCGCCGTCTCCTCGGAGAACTTCCAGCGCGGGCTAATAGGCCAGAGCGGTTGCCATACACCGAGATCGTTAGCCATCATCGCCCGCCGCCCTCCGCCGCCTCAGAGTCACAAGCCTGGACTTCCCGGCTCCCACCATCACTTTCCGCTCCATACACACGCGCAGGGCCTGAAATCTTCCAGCTGCCTTCGCGGGTGGCCATGGAAAACATACCGCCGGCTCGCAGAGATCAATCTCAATCTACGATCCGCAGGCTCCTCTCATTCGTCCAATCCACTGATCGTCGTTTGCTTTGTCCCTCGTCTCTGTCGACCACCTTACACAACCTCGCCCTACTGCACTTGTTAGCTGAGCATTCGCTAAGATCATCCAGCACAGTCACCAGACAGAGAAATGATGGATGGCCGAGGCACACACAGTTGGAGATTTGTTGAAACACGAGCACGGCCGGTGGCTATGACGTGGATTAGGGCTTTCGACGATCGAGCGGGGAGCGGCGGATGCGCCACAACACCTCGTACAAACAGCTGGATTGGATACTACGCCGTGATACGCGTTTCATTCGCCAAAACATACGGGACGAGGCAAATACTGCACCAGGCCATCAACGGGCGTAGTACGTCAGTTGCAGCGTCATAGGTCTGGGTTCTCGTACGCCGGGCATGCCGATTCGAATTCCGGGACCTCACATCAGGCTGCCTGTGCCGTTCGAGGACTGCGCCAATATCAAGAGACGTCAGGATATCAGGTTCTGCATTTCCGATGGCCCAGGATGACTAGGACTCTCGCACGCGTGGGTCCGGAATGTGCTGAAATCGACACCCCACCAACTTCCTGGAACCGGGCTTTTCGGCTGCGTCGGATTGAGAAGCCGCCGTGAGTTTGCAGAGGGTTAACGACGCCCGCTAAGTATGTAGACGCAGTAAATCGGTTATCGCCACTGGTTCCGCAACGGTGTGGGAGCAAAAAGAAGAACGGACGTGTGCTTGTCCCAGGTAAGACGGTTCTGAACATCATGCAAGGCCGCGAACGGATCCGGGCGTACACAGGCATGGAAGAACGTGTCAACTCATGTTGACACGATACGGAGGCGCAACGAGGTCTGCGTGTGAGATCCAGACTCGCTTGCCGATTGCCGAACTGCTTCGACGCTGCTCAGCGAGCTCGCGTACGATCGTTACCACAGTGCGGTTGAAGGAACGAACTCCCCGATCTCATAAACATGGCCGAGGGGAGACTACCGTGAATCTAAGTGGTGGTGCTTGTGGCTATCAGCGTAAGCAGAATGTGCCGTTATCCGACTAGAACGCACCTCAACGGCTCCAGGCCAGGGCGGCGAGACATGCCGTCTGAAGCCAAGCAGATGGTCTGACAGAGACCATGGAGCCAACGATGGCGCTCTCAACGGCGATACGGTGCGCGGATGTGGGCAAAAGGACACGAAAGCCACGGTGATATACACGTGCGGTCTGTTCGAAGCCTCGTTGTTCTGCTGAGAGACTCCATCAGCGAGGCCTGCCAAGATAAGCGGGGAATCGACGCACATGTGCGGGCCCACGGGCCGCTGCGAAGCCTGTATGATGCGCCTCATGCGCTGCTGAACTGGTCTCGGGTGGTGTTGTGGACCCGGGGCCGAGCACAAAGTTCATGCGGAGGGGAGAGTCACAATCGCAATGCATAAGATGACCACGAGTGACTTCACGAGGCCGCAGCAGCGTCTTCCTTATATGGGCCTGGAGGTCTGTGCGCGGCGGATGCCGGCCGGAGTTCTAAAGGCGCCACGAGGGGATGCGCAATCTTCTCGCCCAGCTGCCCCTCAACTCGACCACGATGCCGCCAGCAACCCGTTCCCGCCAGCAGGGTACTTCAGCACAAGCAACACCGCGAGCATCGTCCGATCCTGCCAGCGATGAGAAGGAAAACTCTCAAAGCACGAGAGCACGAGCCACTAAGAAGGGGGCAAGGCTTACTGCCTGTGCAAGCAGCCCGATGACGGATCTCCCATGATCCACTGCTCCAAATGCAAGGATTGGTGCGTAAGCTTCATCGCCTCGTCTCCAGTGCTAACGACGGTGTGGCAGGTTTCACTTCAAATGTGTGGCTTTGAGCGAAAGAGACGCGGAGGATGTCCGTAAGTCGATTCCATGATTCATGTCACGCAAGCTAACGCCCCTCACCTTCGCCTTCAGAACTGTTCGTGTGCCCTTCGTGCCACGAAAAGACCGGTGCCCGGACGATCAGTGAGTGTTCACCTCTTCTCTGCGCCTTGACCTCCACCCCTTGCTCGCACGACCTTGCTGCTCCGCCTACTATGTACTCCGCTGCAATATCATTGTAGTACTATGTCCCTCTGTCGCACACCTGGCCCCCGTCCTACCGTCCCTCGAACGTCACTCGACAGTGGCTTTTGCGATACATTGGCGCGATAATGCAACGACTGGTGCTGTTGGATGCCGCACGAATGGGTAGAGCTAGTAGCCGTAGTCCCTCCACGTGCGCACGACCGTCGATAATGAATGCAAGCCATCGTTGCGGGCTGCGGTCGAGTGAACGCTGTGAGGGGCGGGTGTAGTTGCGGTGGTTGTGGGGTGTACTGGGACGTTCTACGGAGCGGAGGCACATCCGGATACGGCGTTTGGGCACGAGCGCGCGGAACGACGGCGAGTCAGGCGTGACGGCGGCTGGGTGGATGGTTGGGAGAACGTGGGACGCGTTGGACGCTGGGGCATGCAGTTCTGTTGTTTCGTTCGTTTTTTTCTCCTTGCATGCTTTCCTTCTCGGTGTTCTTGGTGGTGCAGGTGCTGAACGCTCGTTTGCAGAAGAATGGGAGGGCCCGGACCCTGCGCAAGAGGTGCACGAAGACCGGCGCATGACACGAGCCTCCGTGGCGAAGGGCAAGCAAAACGCCGCCGTGCGGCAGCCAAGATGGAGGAAGAGCCGGCGCACGACGAGGGCGTGGAAACAGCCCCCAGCGCAGCCCATGCCGAGCACGCCCCCGATGCGTCCGCAAAAGGGCACGAGCCCAACGAGGGCCCACCCCGCGCGACGAGCCCGCGGCGGACGCGCACGGCGAGCGCGAGGTCCGCCGCCGCGAAGCAGGAGTCGCCGGCACCGGCACCCAGCAGCAGCGGCACCGCGACGCAGGGGAAGCGCAAGACGTCGATGTCGGCGCAGGCGTTGCCTCCGCCCAAACGGCCCCGCTCGGAGTCGGTCGCGGGGGAGGACCCGGCGCGCAAGTACTGCCTCTCGAAGCTGCAGGAGCTCTTCTGCGAGATCTTCAGCAAGTACCCGTTCTTCGAAGCCGCGCCGGAAGAGGAGGAGGTCCCGAGCTCGCTGCTGCGGCCGCAGAAGACGCGGGAGGAGCTCAGCGAGGAGGAGAAGGCGGCGTTGACGGCAAAGGCGCAGCAGTTCGGCGTGGAGCTCGAGCAGTGCATGTACGAGCTCTACTCGGAGCCCGACAAGAGCGGGAAGCTGACCGTCGCGGGCAAGTACAAGTGAGTGGCTCGTCCAGCACACAGGCCCGAGACCGACTGACGTTCCGTGTCGCAGGGAACGCTTCCGGATGCTCACGTTCAACCTCGGCAAGGCCGACCGCGTCGTGCTCCATGTGCGGATCGCGGCTTCGCGACTCACGCCGAAGGTCCTGGCGACGATGTCCTCGACGGACCTCGCGTCGGAGGAAGAGAAGCAGTCGATCAAGAAGCTCGAGCAGGAGGCGCTCGCGCACTCGATCCTCAAGAAGAGCGTCGTCCCCCGCGCCAAGATCACGCACAAGGGCCTCCAGGACATCGAGGACGTCACCGGCGCCGGCCGGCGCGAGGTCGAGCGCGAGCGCGAAGACGAGGAGGAGGAGCGCATCGAGCGCGAGAAGCGCGAGCGGCTCCGGCTGCAGGCCCAGCGCGCCCAGAGCCAGGGCTCCGCCCCGCCCGAGAGCCCCGTCGTGCCCAACACGCCGACGTCGGCCACCGCGCCGGCGGAGTGGGGCGCGCCCCCGCCCGTGCCCGCGCACGCGCACGCGCGGCCGCTGTTCGTGCCGTCCGCGTCCGACTTTGGCGGGGGCCACGGCGCGGGACCCGCCGCCGGCGAGCACGAGCTCAACCTTGCGGACCTGATCAACATCGACGAGGACGCGTCGGGCGAGGTGGCGATGACGCCCGTCTCGGAGGCGCTCCCGACGTCCGTCGCGGAGGACGCACCGCCGCTCGGGTCGCAGGGCGCGCCGGGGTCGTCGCAGGCGCACGCTCCGCTGGAGGCTGGCAAGCCCCTGGGCGTGCGGACCGCGCAGCTGTCGCCGTTCGTGGCCAAGGGCACGCAGCCGGGCTTCGATCTGAACGCGCTTTGGACCCCGACCGAGGGCGGGGCGAAGGAGCAGCAGGTGAAGGAGGACGAAAGGATGGAGGTGGACGAGAGGGTGGAGACCGTGCTGGAAGGCGGGGGCGAGGAAGCAGCGGACCAAGACTTTGACATGTTCCTCGGCAACGAGAAGGAACAGGAACAACCACCGAAGGAGCTGACGCCGGAGGAAAAACGCGTCGCGTTCGATGCACAAACCGCCGTGTGGGAGGGTGCGGTAAGTCGTGTTGTGTTTTTACATGAGGCAAAGCAGGGCTGATGTGCTTCTACAGATTTCTATGCCCTTGGATTCGGAGATTCATCAAGACGCCACCGTCATAGCCCGTCCAACGGGTGGCCGTATTCTGTCGGGCGATTCATCGCTGTGGTCCATGCTCTTTCCTGCGAAGGAGTTGAGAATTGATGGACGCGTCATGATTGAGAGGTCTGCTCAATATCTCAAGCAGGTCCGCCTGAACCCGTCGAAGGAGCTCGTCGCGGTCGCTTTCTCGTCCGCTCCTGGATCAGACCCTGCGGGCTTCTATGCACTCAGAGATCATCTGCTTTCGAAAGGGTGAGAGGTATTCCTTTGCCCACGTAATTCATTACTGACCCATATTGACAGACGGCATGGCCTTGTCTTCCCTTGGGGACACAACCCAAAGTCGAGCGCACCCGGCCGCGAACTCTATATCATCCCCCTGCTGGCGACAGAACCGATCCCAGAGTATATGGAGCTTCTCGATCGTCTGCGGCTGCCCGGCGAACGGACTGTAGACTACCTCATCGGCATCTGGGTTCTCACCAAGGGCAAACTTGTTGCGCCTCCTCCACAGCCGCAGCCGCAGCCGCAACCTCAACCTTTGCCTTTGCCGGAGCCTCTGCCAGAGGCTCAGCCTTTACACCAGTCTCCGCCTCCTCCTCAGACCCACACACCGCCTGAAACCGCCGTGCCCTCCATACCCAACATCGACTTCGCCCGTCTTCAGCAGCTAGGCCTCCTCTCCCTCCCTTCCACGCTCCCCCCGATCCCTCCCCTCTCCCAGTCCCAGTCGCACTCACACTCCCAGTCTTCCCACTCATCGCACTCCCACAGTCCCCCGCACCTCGAGCAGCCCCCGGCACCCGGTGTGCACCCTCTCGCTCCGCCTCCCACGGGCGCTAACCTCGCCTCAGAGATCGCGTCGCTCACCTCCGAGCAGGTCCAGCACATGCTCGCGTCGCTCGCCAAGGCCGCCCCGTCCGCGCTCCCGCCCTCGATCGGCGCGCTGCCGGGCATGCAGCCGCACGCTCCCGAGCTCCCGCACCAGCACCAGCACCAGTATCCGCATCAGCAACACCCCGGCCAGTGGGGCCAGCAACACCAGCAGCCCCAGCACCAGTACCCCGCGTACGGGCAGCAGCAGCAGCAGCAGCAGCCGTACGGCCCAGACGGCTACAACGTGCACAACGGCGGGGGCACCGGCCCTCCGCCCGACTACGGCTACGACCGCCCGTACGACGGCGGCTTCCCGCGCGGCCGCGGCCGACGGGGCCGTGGCGGCGAGCGCGGACGCGGGCAGTGGCAGAAGGGGTCGAGGGGGCGGGGTGGCCCGCCGCCCGCGGGCCCGCGGAACCGCAATCCGAGCGGGAACGGCGGCGGCTGGGGCGGGGACCCTCAGCAGCGGCCGTGGAACTGAGTCACAGCTTTGGGGCTCGAGGTTCCGCCTTCTCGCGTCTATCTTCCCGTTTGATCTTTACCTGCTTTTACGAGTTCCGCTACTGTATCATAGGTATTGGCGAGCGCAGAGGCTCGATGTATTTGTACTGACAGCATGGAAGTTTGCCCGGCTTACCTACGTATCGTCCATGTCATCGTGACTGGCGAGTAATGGTCATCGTCTGATTCACTTCGAATGCCTTCGAACTCTTAGGTGGACGGATTCGAATTCTTCGAATAGGTATACACAGGATGGAGCCACCGAGGGCTCAAGATTAAGTAGCCCAAACCTTCGACCAAGAGAAAGCAAGTTGGCATGCCACCGCATATCTGCGGAGGCTTGGCTCCTGACAAATGTTCCAATGTACGATCTATGCGGGAACTTCGCTCGGGCGACGCTTTAGCCGTTGGCGGTGCGGCGGCTTCGCAGGCTCCTACCCAGCCGTTGGTTCGAGTTACGTGCCCCCGAGGCTGAGCGTGCCCCGCGCCTCAGGTGGCGCGGCAGGCCCTGCAGCGGCGGGTGGTATTTTATTCCTTCTATTCACTGCGTGAACGGCGTTGGAGGACAGTACCTGTTTAGTTGAGGTTAGAGGACTCGCCCGCCTAGCTTGAACCTTTCCGTACTTATCCAGAACTAGCCTCCAAGGGTTAGCTGGCTGTAGTTAGGTCGTGCCACCACTTGGTTGTGCACTTAGACTCAGTAGAGCCATGTCAGGTTATCACGTATCACAAGAGGTATCACGAGGCAAGCTAGATCTTGTAGCCCACCACGAGCAAGCTCCGGTTATACGCTACCTATTCCTAGCTTGGACACGTCTTGGTTGCTAACTCCACGTGTGCTAGTGAGGCAGCCATGCACATGGTATGCAGCCAAAATTCTCTCAACGCATTAACGTTATTATCACTACAGTACTATATGAAACAAAGTATGCTATGAGAGGATCAAAGGCGCAGTTCGAGGGAGCACGGGGGCGCGCCAGACTCGCGGAAGAAAGTGTTGACGTAGAACGACGCCATGTCCTTCTCAATAGCAAGGATTTCGTCTTCTCGCATGGCGCGACCGAACTGGCTGCGAATATGGTCGGGGCAGTGCGGCCAACGCGAGACGACACGGCGCAGCGCTTCCATAGCAGATGCTCGCCATCGTGGAACCGGATGGGTGAGACGGGGATGTTCACGTGGCAGCTCTGGGACGGTATAGATTGACCCGCCAAAAACGCGCGATAGGAGCTCATCCGTTCTTCTTCATCGTGATTCCCTCCCAGATGGGCCGTATAACTGATCTAGAGCGAGCAATCGCATCGGAAGCCGAGTTCGCACATCCCCAGATGAGGAGGGAGCGGAGGTGTGTCTTGATGTACGTGAGATCGTAGCCGAACCAGCGCACATCTTCCGAGGAGGTCGAATCGTGTCGGAGGAGTTAAAGACATCCCGAAGACCTCGAGGATCTCGCTTGCCGTTGCGCGTTGCGGGTGTTCTCAGTCGGGCTTAGACGCCCAGTTGACCCAAACAGGATGTTCCGCCATCAGGTCGTTGGGATGGAGGATGCGGAGGATGGGGGGCTCGGAGGAAGTAGAGCCACGAGGGACGGATCGAAGCCAGTTGATGAGGTGCTCTCCCCTTCTCTCCTCCGTCGTGGCGCGCAGCAGCATCGCGGGCTCGGGTATCCAGTACCCCCAGGCACGTCGTGGAGCTTGCTGAGAGAGGTCCGTGGTCGACAGGGCATGCGCTCGTGAATGTATCTTGGAATTTATCAGCGCCGAGGATAGATGACGGCTCTGAGTGATACGGTAACCAGATATTGGGGTAGAACTTACTGGGCTTCCCATTCGCTTCCCAGCCTTCATTTTGGTAGTTCGCGTGGGGCCGGTTTTAGAGCCCCAAGCACTGAGGAGGTCGGACGAGGGGCCCAGGTTCACGGTGCCTTTTTTGTAGGCCCGTTGGGTTTCCGGAGGAGAATACCCCGAATGGGCGTTCACCGCAAGGAGGGGCGCACGGGAAACGTCTTCGTACGTGTGACCACCGCGGGCCGTAGCGTGGAGGTGGTTGGGGCCAGCGATACCGTGGTACAGGGCATATTCGACTGGATGGTCTACTACGAGATTGACCGGCGGTGGTGTGAGCTCGACCACAGCGTGGATGTTAATGGTCGGAAGGATGGATGTGTCGGATCGCATGTACTGACGGGAATTCCAGCATCATAGAGTCGCTGGACTACCCCGGGATCGCTGGAGAAAGCCCCCATCAACGTAGTGTGCGTGTTCCGGGTATAGGTGTCTTGAAGGGGTAGATACGCATCGTGATAGTCGAGGAAAGTCCGTGCCATGAGCCAATAACGCCGGGTCGCCCGGACTTGGATGAGCGTGTCAGAAAACGTGCAGGGGAACGTTCGTAGTCGATCGCGAGCATGGCGCATCGCGATCTCGAGCCAGAAGAGTCTCCGCTCCTTCTTGAGAGGATGTACCGATATCTCGTTCGTCGACTGACACACTGAGAGCGTGTATGGAGGACGCATGGAGAAAACCCAGACACTTGAAGAGCGAGCCAAGGATTAGTGCGAAGTCGACGTCTCTGATGGGCGTCCACCAGACAGAGGAGACGATGATTGCGGGGAACCGACCGCCGGATGGCGCACATGTAATCGAAGTCTGGAGTGCTTAGTTGGGGCCATTGAATGGGATCAGCGAGTCCGTACCCGTCCATCGGGATAGGCCTGAACATCGAGGGTGCCGACAGGCGGGTCGGGCACATAGTCCATGTTGGGCGAGGTCAGGACGTATATACTTCTCATCCCTGGTGCGTGAGGCGGAGAGGACGTTGTGCCATTCCAAAGGAACTGTCCCACTGTGAATACACGCAGAGAAGGTGTATAAGAAATAATACACATACCGCAATATTCCTCTGCACATCTAGACCTTGCATCCCACCCGTCCCGCTCCGGTTGAGCTGTCAGTGTAGATGAGACCGAGTGTCCAACTATGAGACGTCGCTGGATGTGGCAATGAACGAGGTCGGAGTGCTGGAAAAGGAGGTATGACGAATATGTAGCTGTGGACGTGGCCGAGTTGGATGAAGATGAGGCTTGAAACTCGAAGACCCAGGGTGCGGTGCGGTCGGGGTCGGGGGTAAGTGCGCGTGGATTAGCGCTGATTTTGGCATTGGTGGGCCGATCTTCACGTGCGTCTGTCGACTTCGGCCCGCGGTTTTCTTGCAGACACACATTTGCATCCTAACACCCCGCACATACATATTGAGCGACGGCCAAAGGTAGTATGTACATATCTAATACGAAAGGTTTTCCCGCCAGGCCCACGCTCTCATACGGAACCTTCTCCGCCTCCGCGGCAAGGTGGCCGCCCAAGCACCGAAGCATAAACCACGCCGAGTTTCGTCTCCACGCACTACTCGAGCAACAGCGGGCTGTTCGACATGTCCTTTCAGAACTCGAAAATCGCTGCCCGCAGCACAAACGTGGTCATCCCCCCTGTAGCACCACCTTCACGACGTCTGTGCAGACACTCCCCTGCTCGCGCAGCATCACCATGGGCTGGTCTCCGAGCTAACCCCCGCTCTCCAGCGCATATGCGGTTGCGGCGCAATTATCGACACATACCCCACCGAGGTCAACGACGCGGAGGCCGCCTACGTCGATGCCCAAAATATCCAGCTGGTGGACTACGACTTCGGCACGGCGATGCAAGCGGCCATCCAGGCGGAACAGGGCGGTGGTGCGTGCCAATGCGGCTTCTGGGGACATCTAACTAGGACCTGGCTCGCTGGTAAGCTGCGTTTCTGACACATGTTCATCACCGGCCAGCTCATATGCATCTTAGGACTAGTTCAATTCTTGCTCCTTCCCTCACATCCCACATCCGCCCCCTCAATGACTGCACGTTCATCTCACTTGAAATGCGCTCATTGAAACCGTTAACGTCCATATATAGAGGGCACTGACCCATGACCTATTACCATGCCACGCCGGTCACTGCGTGCTCGGTTACATGCAAGACCACATGAAAAAAACGGCGCCGCCTTGCGAGTCAAGCCCGAAACACCGGTTTGGCCCATCAATTCAACGTCCAGCATCCTCGTCCGCGAAACCTCCAATGCCCGCGCCTTCAGGCTACCCTGTATCCCACATACCAGGCCCACAGCGCCTGCCGCGCCGCCAGGCGCGGGGCGCGCTCAGCGTCGGGGCACGTAACTCGAACCGACGGCTGGGTAGGAGCCTGGCGGTTCGTAGTCTCGTTGTGTTCCGGCCCTTTCATTCCCGGGTAGGAAGCTATGGAGCGGTGCGGATGATTGTGGCTCTACGTCATCGCGTTACGTCTCGTTGCGGTGGGCAAAATCACAGGCTTGGGAAGCTTGGGCCGTTATGAAACCAGGCTCTACGCGCCCTTTCCCTTCAGCCTCGAACCACTTCATCGCCACCCTCTCGCCTCGAACCGCTTTGTTGCGTCCCTCTAGCCTCGAGCCACTTCGCCGCCCCCTTCTCGCCCAACCACTTCGCCGCCCCTCTCGCCTCCGCTATGGATGTTCATGGTGAGTGCTGCCACATGGTCTGGAGTCTGCTACATCCTAATTGCATTGCTTAGGCCCTCCAATTCTATTCACCGATGAGGAGCTAAATGATGCAGGGTTGAAAGGCGAAAGTAAGATTCACTTACGATGCGCGCTCCTATTCCTTACCAACGATGCCTCTGATAGATCTGTCATCTATCACGAAAGATGCCTGGGCTTGGATGAGGGAGTCGCCCAGCATCTTGCGTACGTCTCATTGTTATCTCTTCACTCTTCTGTTCTCCTAAATCAATTCCCAATTCAGCCCCCAGCTTGTTTATATTGCAATGTGCCGAGCACCTGGGAAAGGAGAGCAGCGTCTCTCCTTCACCCTCCTCCTCTTCGGGACCTTCAACGACGCGACGGCTTCATCACTTGCCTCCGAGCCCACGACCTCCGCCCCCTATGCTGTGTCGACCTACGAAAAATTCACTTTCTACTATGGCATTGCGGGCAACAGCGACCACCCCAACCTACTTTATCGCTCAGATTACAAGGCCAACCCCTTCCGCCTACCCCAAGGCCGTTTTGCCACGCCTCCCGCTAAGAGAGTCACGGACGTCTACGGCACTTCCATCACCAAAGCCTGGAGGAAGATCGCTCGCGGCATCACATCCATTCTCAAAGCCAATGGCGTCTCCTCTGGTACCGTCGATGCGGCTCGTTTCGTCGTCTCCGGAGAAGATGGTGTCGAGAGGATCGGCCCTCCTGTGATCTGGATATCAGTTATTCCTGGCTCCTTCGACAACGCTCGTGCCCACATTGCCACCCAGCCCATGCTGGCTCTTCTCAGGCAGTGTGGAGCTGGGGATGCTGTTGTCCAATGGCGGGAGGCTATTAATGCAAGGCGTCCGGTCCAGGTTTTATGTCCGATGTCGCGACCCATAACCCCACCGCTCATGTGCGCCATCCATTCACCTCCACCCTCAACATCCCGCTCACGACCAAGGAGAGGCAGGAGGATGACTTCGAGGGCAGCCTCACGCTCTATTTCCACGAGGACGTTGACCAGGTCGCCTCCGCTGTCCTGGGTGTCTCGTGCTCTCACGTCCTCAGGATCAACACCCTGGAGGATTATCGGCTTGGCGGCCCCGGTGCACCCAGGAAGTATGTCCGCTGTGCCGGCTTGCGTCAGTTCCAGCGGTCTCTCGACCACGTCAAGACCCTCGTCGGCCACTGTGTGGTCCGGATAGGCAACCACAAGCGCGATATTACGCGGCTGGAGGCGATCAACTCCAGGGATGCGGAAGAGGAGAAGGAGCTGAAGGAGGCCCAACGCAGCATGGGGAAAGACACCGAGTCGATCTCGGAACTTGAAAAGTTCTACAACGAGTTGAAGACTCGGTGGAGCGACGCCAGCGATCGCGACATTGGGTTTCTCCGTATCGCCAAAGCCCTCACCGTTGGCGCCATTGGAGACCGGGGAGACGTGGAGGACGTGGAATCCGTGGAGGCCGCGGGATATACAGAGGACTGGGGAGCCTTCGAACTGCTCGATGGGAAGTACAGGAAGGAGTTTAAGGGTACCGTCGTCGACCTAGGTATGTTTGTGATTATCGTTTTTGTGCTCAATCTATCATTGAACCGAGTGATTTAGGTACCAAAGTTCCTATTGAGGACGTCGCACAAAAGTTCTCCACACAAGAGAATACTCCCACACCCTTCATATACCCCTCCCGCCGTCTGTATGAAATTGACAGTGCTGCATCTCCGGAGCTCCTTGACAACCCCGACACGGTGGACAACGACAGCAAGCCCTGTCTCATCGTCGGCAAGGATGGTACAACGACCGGGCTTACCTTTGGCAGGTATTCGGGCCTTGAATCGGTCGTCTTTGATTCAAACGTCGAGTCGTGGGAGCTAGCCATCTACAACTGGAGCAAGGGCTCGCCCTCATTCTGCAGTGCAGGTGACTCTGGAGCCCTCATCTGGGATGGGAAGCACCGCGCCGTTGGTCAACTCCACTCCCATGGCGTCAAGTCTTGCTCCAACAACGCCGCCCATGTCACTTACGCGACCCCTGCGTGGTGGCTCATACAGCGTATCAAGAAGGAGTTTCCTAACGCTGGTTTCTTCCACAAGACCTGGCATATCTGAAGTCAATGCCGTCGCCGACTTCTGACTCTGTCGTCGTAGTCAGTGCTAGCATTCTGGAAGTGTTCGTGTTGTATGATCCGTCCTCGTCGATAGAGAAATCATACATTTGTTTCTTCATTTGGTGTGGTTTGAAGTCTTTTCGGTCGTAGGGGACTGCGACTACAGATCATAATTACCTGGTGACTTATCGGAAGCTGCGGATGGTCTCCATGGGAATCCTACTTTTATACACGTACAGCAAGGGTGGTCTCAAGAAGTCAAGGAACAGATGTCCAACATGCATTGGGTACTCGCCCCTATCCGCACCCGCAACGCGCGCCCGCGCTGGCGCGGGACCTGGTCCCCTTCATCCCTACATGGCTTACGCGGTGTCGGTGGCCTTCGCGGCGAAGTGGAGCGTCCAGCTCGAGAGCAGACGGTGGGCGTTGACGGATTGTCCGTCCAACCTGTTATAGATGTGAGCCTTAGGGACAATGGGAGGAGAGCAGACACATACCCTGGTGTGCCGTATGTCAACGGCGCCATGTAGATGAACATAATGAACAGAATGACCGTGAACAGCCCGACGACAATAGGGCCGCGGGTGCCGACATCTGCGTAGGTGCGAGCCTTGGGCGTGCGCAGGCGGGGTCCCCAGATGGAGATGGGATAGTTCACGGTCTCGGAGAGCGCGAACGAAAGCACGGAGCCGGCGACGAGGGCTGACATGACGTGCGAGGGGAGGTAGTGGTGCAGGAAGAGCTGACGGCTCATCAGGAAGAAGGGGAAGTAGTGAACGCCCCAGAAGAGGACGAAGAAACCCGTCGAGTTGATGAGACGATGGCGCACAGCTGCACAAACAAATTAGCCACGGCATCGCAAGAAAGGGTGTTACTACTCACGATCCGACAGAGGTTGAATATCGCGACGACGAGCGATCATGTCTGCAAGCATAATCCCGGTGTAGAGGGAAAGGCCGATGACACACGACCACCAACCAACGAGGTTGCCAACGAAGTAAATCTGCTTCTGGCCCTCAGATTTGGTCCAGAAACTGATACCGCTAATGAGGAATGGCCAGTTGATAGGACCACTGGCGTAGGGGTGGGACGCTGTAAGGCCAGCGTTGTGTTGCAACATGAGGATCTGCAATTCAACGAATTTTTTGATGAAGCTCATCGACTTGGGGTTCTTCGCCGGTACGTCGTCGGTGCGACCCTTCATATCCTCGCCGGCTATGGCAGATCAGTCACTTTCCTCAGTTTACGTGTTGATGGACAGTGCTCACTTTCGTCTGCGACAATGCCGTCGACGAACCAGATAGCCGTCTTGTCATTGAGATTCTTGTTGCCGTTGATCTCCTGTTGTTTGTACGCCCAATCGGGGAGCTGCTTGGGGTGCGTCCACATTGCGACCTTGGTGGAGACATGGATGAGGCGGAAGTGGCCAGACTTGCTCTTCCACGTGTCGCCTTCAGCTCCGTCGACCAAGCGAACCTGGAAAAGGGTGTCGTTGTAGCGCGAGTAGTCGTCCTTAGCGTGAGTAGTGAACTCTTCATTCGTTGGCATGAGAGGGGATGCGACATCGTGAGTGAGCAAAACCGTATCGGTGTTGACGTGCAGAAGTTGAATGATATCGTCGTGATGAACGATACGGCCTCGACCAGTTTCGGGCAAAGCCTTGGTGGGAATAATCTGCCAGTTGTTGTTGGAATCGTCGTGACCGTAACCGGTGACTTGCTGGCCTTGACTACTGATACGACCATCGTCGTACTTCAGAGGGTATTTGTCAGGGTGAGAGTGCAGGAAGACTCGAGTGTCTTTGTGCCTCATAGTGATAGTATCGAAGTAGCGAAGCTCTGAAAACGTTCTCTGAGCTCTAATAACCTATATAATCCGATGAATCGCGCCTCACCTTGACTGTTAAGCAGCAGCTCGTTGCCACGGAGGGTCTCCTGGAAGGCAGGGCTCATGAAAGTATCTCCAGTACCGGTGTTTGTCAGGAGGGCCAGATGAATCCAGAAAGTAGACAGGTAGATGATCAGAGGGACGAGAATGAACGCAATGGAGCGAGCCGCGAAGTGCCTCCAGAAGTATTCCTGACATACCAGTCCTCAACACGCCGAACACGGGAGAAAACGAAGGGGCTGTACGCACCATGCTATGCTCCTTCTTGATGTCCAAGATATCCCAGAGGTCAATGATAACCGCAATGCCCACCGCAACAACTGTGAGAATCCCGTTGACCTTGGACGCCCAAGTGAAAGCCATGAAGGTTCCACAGGCAAGCATCCAGCACCACCAGTCGAAGGAGAAGTCACTAGGCGCGCGTCAGGGGGGTCTCAATAGCAGTTCGTTGCAAACATACCGGTAACGCAGCTTCTGCCAGCGGATATAGCAGTACATGGTAAGAGTCATGAAGAAGATGAGAGTGGCATCCAGGAGGATCAGGCGGTCCTGTGCGATATGCGCACTGTCTGTAGAGGTGTTCTCAGTTGCGAACCCTAGCGTGTGAGCTCGCACGAGTGGCTTACCGAAGAGTACAATGCAGGCTGAGAAAGTGGCGATGATGGTCGAGTATCCACACTCCTTCATGATGCTGTAGACAATGGGGACCGTCATACTGCCGAAGATTGCGGGGAGGGCGCGCATGCCAACGTAGGGGACGTGAGCCTCCGTGTAGCTGTCCCCGATATTCTCGAAGCCAAAGGAACCATCGTATCCAACAAACCAACCGGCAAGTCCGAAGAGGAGCTTCGCGAAGGGAGGGTGGACGTCGAAGTAGTAGGAGTGCGTAATGTAGTAGGACGCAAACTTGCCAAAGTGGACTTCGTCGAAGCTGGAGGGGGAACACGTCGATACGCGCGATGCAGTAGACAGTCGAAAGCACGTACACAACCTCGTCCGGGTAGTTGATTTTGTAGAAGCGGAGACCGAAGGCAATTGTCGTGAGGAGCGCGATCATGACCAGGTTTATCTGCTCGTGCTCGAAGATAATCTCGACGGTGCTACGGTTTCTCTGAAGGAGAGGGGGACATGAGCGGGGAGGTGCGAGCAACATACGTGTCACATACCGGGTTCTGGATGTCAAGCTGCTCATCTTCGTCAATGTCTGGGGTGTGGCCGCGGGATGGCTCTGTGGGAGGTCTCCGTTGGCGGATTCTGCTGGGCCCGCCGCCCGACATGGTGGTCGCGTGGGTGGGGAGGGGGGGACAAGATGGTGGGGGGGGAGAAGACGTGAGATGGCACTGCGCGTTGAGTGACGGTGGCTCGGTTCGAGCGCGCGCGCCTCCGCGTTCGACACGTCCACTCGTGCACGAGCGCGCCCAAAGCAAAGCGCGTCTGCTGCTTTCACCCAGGGGCCAACAGGGGCCAACCCAGAGTTCTCCTCTTCGCCCACTCACGCCTCCCTTCGCGCACACACGCCAAACCGCGCCCGCCTCCCGCTCCCGCTCCCATCCTCCGGCTCACGCGCCCCCGACGCATCCGGCCTCCCACCATGTCAGAGCTCACTTTCGACACGCTCATCGACGATGGCAACTACCTCGGCTCGGAGAGAGCGCGCCTCGAGAACCAAGTCATCCTCGACGAGCTAGAGCGCAAGAAGAAGGCCCGCACCCTTGCTGTCCCGACCGATGACAACAAGGTCAAGGCCAGACTGCGCGAGATAGGGGAGCCCATAACGCTCTTCAGTGAGCGCGTGAGTACCCTCTCACTCCCTCCTCCGCGCCTGCTTAATTATGCGCAGCCTCCGGACCGCAGAGATCGTCTCATCTACGTCTTGTCACAAATCAATGCCGCGCGAGGAGAAGATGGAATGCAAGTTGATGAGTCCTCTTCGGAGGAGAGCGAGGATGAGGTTTGTCCGCTCATCAGTTTCTCGAGATCGCACATTGATTGGACGTCCAGGTTGAAGAGTTCTATTCCCCCGGTTCTCTCGAGTTGCTTGAGGCGAGGAGAACCATAGCCGAGTACTCTCTCCCCAGGTCGGATTTCCCATAAGTGGGACCACACATAGGTGCTTACTGCGTTCTTCTTTCCTTGTTCCCATACAGAGCTCAAAAACGGATCGCCCAGCAGCGGTTGGACAGCAAAATGACTCTAGGACGAATAATTGATATTCGAAAGAAAGTTTTCGCCGACGTCAAGGTGGGTTAACAACACTTCGGTACGCAATGACTGCTCTGACTAGCACCTACAGAGCCTAGCGAACCTCGGATCGCAGATAGGAGACGACCGTCCTATTTCGATGGTCAGATTCTCGCCTAACAGCAAGTTTCTTGCCACAGCTAGTTGGACAGGCAATCTCAAGATATGGAACATGCCTGACTGTACACCAGCTAAAATATTCCGAGGTCAGCCCTCCTCTTCTTTTCGATGGAACCTCGATGGAACCTCGCTGACTCTCTTCCAGGTCACACCGATCGTGTGAGTGGGCTTGCTTGGCATCCTCGAGCGACGCTATCCCAAAGCGAAAATGTCGTGAACATGGCTAGTGGCGCTGCAGACCTGACAGTAAACTTGTGGTCCCTCAGCAGGTGGGTCTCTTGCTTAAGGAGGCCCGAACACGTCTAACAATTACATGGACGCACAGCGAAACTCCTCTGGCAACATTGAAGGGCCACGCGGACCGTGTGGCTCGAGTGGTGTTCCATCCATCAGGGAACTACGTTGCCAGTGCCAGCTTCGATACAACATGGAGGTTGTGGGACATTGCAACGTCAAAAGAGCTGTTGTTGCAGGAGGGTCATTCAAAGGAGGTGGTTTCAGTGGAGTTTCAGCAAGATGGTGCGCTCTGTGCTTCAGGGTACGTCGAGTTCTTTCATGTCGCGGGCGTTCCTCTCATTCAAAATGCAGAGGCCTTGACGCAATAGGGCGGGTGTGGGACCTGCGCACCGGTCGCACGGCATGGTCCTGGATGGTCATGTCCAGGCAATTTACTCCGTTGCATTTTCTCCGAATGGGTAAGTGTTAACCTTCTTAGCCGATGTCAGAGACTCATCTTGAGCACTCAGGTATCAAATTGCCACGGGTTCAGGCGACGATACCATCCGAATATGGGACATGCGCTCGTTGAAGGCGCTTTACACCATCCCGGCTCACTTATCCAACGTATCGGATGTGCGATTCTTCTATGGGGATCAAGCTCTTCCATGTTTCTCCGGAGATGTCGCCATGGGCGACACAGAGGATGCCGACGTAAAACCCGTTGACCAGGACAAAGCACAGGAGGAGTGGAGGTATCGCTCAGGATTGTATCTGGCAAGTGGCGGCTACGACGGCCTTGTCAAACTGTGGAGCGCAGATGACTGGCAGCTCCTGCGTACTCTTCCTACGATGGTGGCAAAGTCATGTCCGTTGACCTGTCTAGTGACGGAAAGATGCTTGCATCGGGCACATATAACCGCAATTCCAGATATTCACGCCCGAGGGGGTATAAGTCGTTCCTCCGAAATGTACATGTATCGTTGTACGTGTATTCTGGAGACTAGTCTATACATATATTCGTCTTGAGAGACCGCAGAATGCTCCGTTCTTCAGGCTTTTTCTGGTCTTGTCTGGAGTCTCCTGCTCTACTGGCATCAGTCCCAAATTGTCCCCAAATTCTGCGGGACTATGAGTTTATGACAAGCTCTCCAGAAGAGATATCTGGGTCGCTCACTAGATGCACCAGCGTGACAGCGCGTCGTTGTCGGACACTCCCCATTGCGGCGTGTCGCGTGACGGCAGCGTGCGGATAGGCTCCCAGAAGAGAGGTATATCTTCCATTTTCGACGGCCATAACGAAGGGGACGGCGGTCGAGCGTGTGTTAGCGGTTGAGGACCAGCCGACGCAATCGGCAGTCGACTCGACTCTAGCACCACCCCGGGCGCGAGCTTCAAATCCGCATCGTCTTCGTCACCCGCTGGACTCTTCACCCGCAGGTGCTTGAGGCCTGTGTACGGCAGCAGCAGGTGCTGCGTGAAGCAATCTTCATCGTGCGCCCTCGATCTCCCCCCGCGGCTCCCGCCCCGCCCCCGCCTGAGAGGCCGGCACAGGCAGCGCGGGAAGTCGACGAACGACACCTCGGCCACCTGCGGCACCACGCCGAGGCACTGCTCCCAGTCCGGCTGCTCGTCCTCCGGGTAAGAGTAGTACAGGCCCGCTTCGCCGCGCGACGCGGCGGAGCGCACCACGCGCGGCACGACCCACCACTCGACGCGGCGGAGCGACGGCCACCAGGCGAGGCCCTCGAGCACCATCTTGTACGAGCTCATCGAGAACTCGCCGGCGAAGGGCATGCCCGCGACGGCCGACACGCGCAGGCGCGCGCAGTCGGGCACGCCTGCGAGCAGGTGCGCGAACCAGCCGCTGAGGCCTTCGCGCCGCCGCGCCGCGAGGGAAGCGCGGTAGCGCGCCTGACGCTCCACGGTCGTGAGCGGGGGGAGGGGGATGATGGGGTTTTGCGGCCAGGCGGCGGTCAGAAGGGGGGCGGAGGGGTGGACGCGCTCGACGGCCGCGAGCCAGTCGCCGCACGCGCCGCCGCTGAAGTTGCGGCTGAAGATAAAGGTCACGTCGAGCTCGACGACGGTGCGCTGGAAGAAGGCTGCGGAGGAGGGGTTGGTGGGGCCGAGCGGGTGGCGGGTGTTGTCTTTGTTCTGCGTGAGGGAGGTGGCGTTTCCGAAGTACTGGTTGTATACGCTCGCATAGGCGGTAGCATCCATGGAAGATTGGCTGAGAGCCCTGACGTTGCGAAGTGCACACCTCTGCACCACCTTGCGAAGGGTGCGACTGGCGAGAGAGAGTCGAACAAAGAGCTTCCACCGTGTGGCGGGCGCGACGAGGGCGATGTTGTTCCAGGCATAGACGACGATGATCTCAAGGATCTCCGTAGGGACGTCTGTGGTTCTGACTAGCCACAACATGCGCGTTAGCCACTGGTGAATGTGCGAATCGAAGAAGGGAAGTACCTGTAGTGGATGCCATGTCTGAAAGCGGAGGACGAAGGATGCGGTTGCCCAGTGCCGGCCGGAATATATGGGCGGTCTTATATGTACCTAGGTGGGCACGGGCTGGTTGCGTGCATGGCGGCTATTGTCCAAAGTCATGGGCCCATGGCGTTCGCCACATGGAATCTGGCACTCTGATGGACACAACAAGCGAAGATCGGAATGACAATGGGTTGGGCAGGTTAGTATGCCTGTCCATTCCAGACTCTGAGTTGCTGGGAGCAGAAGGAACAATGAGACACTCAACTAGGGGGCCAAGCGTTGCAAGTCTCGGACACAGCTCTGAGACTCCTGGAATGTGCACCAACAAGGCATTCCATCGAGATCAGAGTCGGCCGGGCGCTTGAAGTCTCTTGAGGGGAGAATAGAACGACGAGACCAAGGTCTACATAAACAAACTCGGAGGCATCACAAATCGCAGATAATGCATAGAAATACAGTGCCGAGGATAATTAAGAGTTGCGACAGCAAAGCGGAGACGACGATAACACATCCTGCACTATACGCACATACCAACCAAACCGTCGGGTCGGCCGGGCTCATATCACTCCGTTCCGTACCTGAAAGCAACACCATGTCAATGCACGCATGCGAGTCGAGATACAATAGACTTGCCTTCTGCATGAAACCTGACACTCTGCTGATATCAATGACTTGAGCCTCGCTCTCCATCGCAACCACCAGGTTTTCGAGAAGCTTGACAATAACGTAAGCGGTGAGCTCATGCGCTGTAACGTGCATGGATCACATCGACGATGACCCACCTCTTCGACTCTGTCGATCGGCACACCTGTACAGAGAGCAACGATCTTCTTACACTGGAACTCCTTCTCTGCGCTAGCGCCCTGGAGGGACTGCATGCGCGCCCCCATGAGTTGCTCGATGCGATCGTACCATATCTTCAGTCGGCGGAGCCGGATGAGAGTAGCAGCCGTATCCCCAAGTGGTATTGTTGGGTCAATGTCGAGGTTGGCGGGTGTGTCGGCCCCACCGACCAGCGCCATCGGGTCTTCGCCACGTGCCTGGAACGCTGGACCTGCTTTCGCCACTGGGTCAGAGCCATCAAGCTCCGTCCGCCCTGTCCAGTCAAATGTGTCCTCGTCGGCCAGTGCCCGCTTGAGATTCCTGACTCGTTGGCCTGCCTGATCAAGCTCCCCGCACCGTGCTTGCCAGTGCTGGATTTGTCGACGCTGCTCAGATAGCTCGCGCGTCGCGGCTCGTAGGTGAACTTGGGTGACGTCCAAAGCGTCTTGTTTCGACTTCACTTCCGTCGCAAAGTCGTCCCCAAGGCCCTTGATCATACTACTAATATCTGTGCGCCAGGCTCAATATAGTATCGCTCCTAAAATGCTGTCGGGCTGACCTGCAATGACATCTTGGCTCTTCTGAATGGGCACAGAAAGCACAGAACGCAATGAAGCAAGAATGTCTTCCGATCTTGCACTGCCGCCCAATTCCTGCGTAGCCTGAGTACGCAAGGAACTGGAGTCATCGTTGAACACTTACCTCCGTCTCGACACCGAAGTCACCAGGACGTAAACCGAGCTTGTTGGCCAGTAGTTTGTTGGCGCCAGCATCAAGCAAAACGCGTACCAGACTTCGATTCCCAACTCTGGCGGCGATGTTCAATGCTGTATCTCCGTGCTCGTCCTGGATGTCTATGATCGACCGGAAATCGGCCCGTTCATGATTTGCGATCCACAGGTTGATTTGGTCCAGGTAATAACGGGCGGACACGGCACGACCTTTCACTCCAGCGGTGGCGACAATGTGGTGGAAGACGCTCCGGCGAGCGGTATCGAGTGTGCGTATGCTGGGGTGGAGGGTGATGACAAGAGTGTGAAAGGTTTGGGTATCAAAACAGTGGGTCGCAAGGCAAGCTCGCATAAGCGCAGTTTCGCCATTGAAGTTGCCCCTATGAACGTCAGCGCCAGCAGTCACAAGCGCTTCTACGGTGGCATGTCGTCCGGTACTGGCGGCGATGTGGAGGGCGGTATGTCCCTGCTCGTCTAGCACGAGGTCGACATCTGTGGCGAGGGCAGGGAGGTCTGGGGGTATTTCGCGTATCAGATCTAATACAGCCTGGGGGTCGTCTCGAGCGCATATTGACTGCACGACTGCAGCGCGTCGTGTGTCGCGCGCAGGCGCATTATGTTCCATAGTGCGAGGGAGGGAGGGTTTAGAAGCGAAGCGGATAGTGTACTGTGGCTCTGGCGGTTTACCGTTCGTAATGAAAGGTTGTGAGCTGGAGGGACGGGAGTCACCATTTACGGTAGTAACCGACATGACCATTCCAGTCGACATAGGTGGCGGCATGCTGGCGTGGGCTTGGAGAGCGGTAGGGGCCGTCCAGTCGGGAGCGTCTGCCAAACCGGGAGGCTCAGTGCGCGCACGCTTGCTAGGGGATGGCGCGCCATCTTGAGGAACGGTGGAGGCTGGTCGCGATCGATCGAGCATTTGGATGTCGGGGGATGCTGCGAGAGCGGGAGGTGCCGTGTGAGATGGTGTGGGATGAGAGTCCGTGTCTAATTGAGAATGGTTCGTTTGAGCGACGGTTGAGCCACAGGTGGGGGTGTGGGTGAGACAGGACCGATGGGAGGGAAGCCGGACGGATATCCAGCTGCAACATGTGGGCCGGGAGGAGCATCGGAAGTAAGAAGAGAAGCAGACATACTGGAAGTAGACGGAGTAAAAAGTCCCTGAGCGCGGCCCTGATTGAGTAAACGGAGAGCAGACCCAGGCATGATTGGGGGTGGGGCTAAACCTTTACGGGTTGAGTGTGTCTCCTGGAGGCGTGGGTATCTAGACGTACCAGGTACGCTGGCAAGAGAGGCGGGTAGTCCACCCATGGGGTTGGCGTTGGGGACGAAGTCGAATAGAGGTGCAAGCAACGGGGCAACGCCATATTGCATAGCTATATCACGACCGCGTTCAAGGGGTATCCTGCGCCAGAGTGATTAGCATTCCGCTTAAGATCCTTCACATCTGTAACGACCTGGAGTCGATGGTGGAACAAATCATATGCATCTGGCGTGCGCGTCTCGACGCGACCACGCCTTCAATACGAGTACGGCAGACGGTCACCTTGACATATGTTCGGTATGAGCCCAGATGCAAAGCACATGAGTCTTTTTCACGCAATGAGAAGAACCTGGGTAGCAATGCTTTCACTGCGTTATGCAGAAGGCACGAACGGGATCTCTGAATAGAACATGAATCTACTCCAAGGTGCACACGTCGAGATCCAAAACCTGATCTGTGGAAAACCTGCAAATCACGCGCGAGGGCCGAAGTTAAATGCGCACTAATAGACGAGAGCAAGCCGAAGCCACCCGAAGGTCATAGGCTCGCCGCCATCGCCGCGAACTCATGACCTCAGTGTCACGCGGTGCGCATGCTCATAGACACATTCCAAACGGCCGATAACGCGAGAAATGGTGAAGGTGATATGATGACGAATGAACAGGCTCACCAGGTCCCCTGATATTTGCCATAGCCTCCCTGGACAATTTCGTGTTTCCCCGGGAGGATCTCCTTTTCCAAAATCTTTGTACGGCGCCCTTTGTCGACGCCAGCCACCTTGAGAATCTGGGTGGCGTTCACATACGAGTCGGCACGTCTGCGCATGACAGCGATGCCGCGGACCATGCATTCGTAGACCTATACGCGTTCGCGGCTGTTAGCTCCGAAGCCCCACGGGTGAAAGGGAACAGACCTGGACAGAGGAGTACACAGCATTATAGATCTTGACGGGAGGCTGCTGGGGCCCGCAGAACGTGGGGCGGACTGCATAGCCGCAACGGTAGGAGGGTGCGGGCGGAGGAAGGGACGGGGAGGTCGCAGGTTCACGACGCGCCGAGACGCGCTCACAGGCGTGTTGTCGGAGCTCCAATCCAAGCCCCGCGTGCCACGATCTGTGACCGTGTCAGTCACTGTCACCGTCACACTGCGCGGACAAGCCATCCAAAGCGTCGCTGACGTCCTTGACGCCGTCGTCCACGGCGACTGCGACCACCCCTCGGCCACCGCAGCCATCTTCAGCCCTTCTGCGCTGCCTATCGTGACCGGAGCATCTTCTGTGGCGTCTTCCTCTCGCACGGCCTTACGACCCCGATATATTCAACATGTTCAACGCACCCCGCCCCGTCCAGGCGTACGGGGGCTCGTCGCAATTGGCGCGAGCTTTGTCACGGAGAATCCTCTCATCAGTTCGGTCTACGATGACGGCCTCGACCCCTGGAGTACGATCCAAGTCCAGCCCCGCCCGCCATACCGTCCTTTCCAACGTCATCATCAGCGGGGTTCAGCTCTGTGATAGGTGCGTATTACGTTTATGCTCACGCGAATCCTCCCCAATCCTTGTGCATTTCCTGGCTTAGGCAATGCGTCTGTACCTTCGATATACACACAAGCATTCGCCTCGGTGGATTCTATGGGTTCTGGGGAGACGTCTGTGAATGCTCTATCTAGGGTTCTCGGCACGTCGTCCTTGCCTGCATCCACTATTGACAAGGTATGCTATTCCCATCAAACTGTCGTCTTCTGGAGTACTGACAACAGGTTTAGATCGTTAGTCTTGTTAGCTCACGTCCCAAGGTGTCGCGTTTGGAGTTCTTTGTAGCCCTTGCACTGGCTGCCCTCGCACAAAGTGGCAAAGGTATGGTGTTGACAACGAGCTCGGCTCATAGCCACTGAATCTCGCTAGATTTGAGCATTGAGCGAGTTGCCGCTCTGGCGCAAGAGAATGCCCTCCCTCCGCCGATGTTGGATCTCGGCGCCCTCCCTCCCTCGAACTCTTCCTTCCAAGACATTATGCAGATGCCCCCAGCACCGCCCGCCCGAGGATACACTGACGACCCGTGGAATTCGCGGTTCACAACCTCCGCTGGCGCGCCCTCCAAGACACCTGGTTTTGGCAGTATCAGCAATGGGGTCACGTCCAGTATTTCTGGCACAGGTATGCCGCGGGAGTGGTGGAAAAGGCAGGAGACTGTGACTGTGAATGTGCTGGGTCAGCAAGGATTCCTTTTGAATCGCTACCTCGTTTATGAGGTTTCCAGTGATGTGCGCCCAAGTCTGCTACTTCTTCCATTCCAATATTCATTCTCGTGTCTACAGCGTGGGACCCCGGTCCCGCGACGATACTCAGAATTTGTGTTTCTGTGGGACGTCCTTGTCAAGCGTTATCCTTTCCGGCTCATTCCTGCTCTCCCACCCAAACGTATAGGACGTGAGTGGTCATTACAATCCTACATCTGTCCGCTGAGTTTGACATATGCAGCCGACGAGGGTTTCTTGGAGCAGCGAAGGTCTGTAGACGTGCTGCGCCCATCAGATATTCACTAAACTCTTTCTAGACGCGGTTTGGCCAGGTCTCTAAACTTTGTGGTGTAAGTTGAAACAGGTATCAGTCGGGTGTGGACAACTCATTCAATCATCAACAGGAACCACCCAATCATCAAGGACGACGCTGTACTCCAGTCGTTTCTTACGGAGCCATCGCTTGAAGAGTGGCGGAAGCACGCATCAATATCTTACGACGAGGAGTCAGTGACCAAGCGTGTTGATCGTGTGGAAGAAATGGCTATTCCAAGCGACCTGGAAGACAAGTTGGCGTACGTACACACCAAAAGTACTGCGGTCTGAAACTCACGGTCTCTTTTTTTGTAGCGTTGTTCGAGGCAAGATCGGCTTCCTCATAGAACACTGGCAACGTATCTGCCTGCACACGGAGCGTATCGTTAAGCGCAGGGAGGCTGCAGCGGTACGGCTTACTCCTGTCATTCGGCCAAGCTTCCTGCCGGCTCACTTGCCCTTGTCCATACCTGTACTGGCCGCCCTGGCGTCCGGGTCGTCTTCATCCTCATCTGCCCCTTCCTCCGCTTCTGGTTCCGTTGAACGTGACGCTGACTCGTCCGTCGCTTCCATCCTCTCCGGCATTACCACCTCGTCGCGGCCCCACACTGTTGGCGGTCAGGCTGACCTGACACGGTTGACCAACACGGTAAAGAGTTTGGTGGAGGTGAACGAGCGATGCTGGCGTGGAGAGGATTGCGAACTTTGCGCTGGGATCAGGCATGGCCTTGGACAGGTCTCACAACACACGCAACGGCAAGCAGATGCATTGGAGCATCGTGTAAGGAGGGGTTTATCAGTCACACATGCTTTTATGTCTGACCCTCGCTTTCTGTCAGTCGCACACCATGCTGTACTCAACCGTCGAGGCGTTGAAGGTTTGTCTATCTCGAACATTCACACTTTCTGACCTGCTAAATTATTCTGTTCAGGCCCAACGTGATCTATACATTGCGATGAGAGACCTCTTCATTCGGCACGATCGCTTCTCAGGTGATCAAGTAGAACGCCTACGCAAACGGGTGGACACCAACTCCCATCGGCTTGAAGGCATCCGGGCAACCAAGAAGGAAGGCTGGGAGCAGGAAGCTGACAAGTTTGCGGGGATGATCGAGAAGGATCAAGCGGCGATTGCGGCTGCGTTGAATCGTCGCGTTTTTGTACGTGCATGGTAAGTCCTCCTCCCACCCCCTTTCCGTGTACGCCAGCTCACGACCTCATGCAATATAGCATGTGGCACGAGCTGCGCGTTGTTTTGCACAACCGCGAGAATGCGCTCCTTACCAAGGCCGTACAATCATTTGCACGCGAGGAGCACGAATTCTCCGAGCTGTCCGTCAACAATTGGTCTTCCCTGCTAGGAGCGGTCGAGGGGATGCCCTTCGAATGAACAACCTCAGATGGAGTAATTGCACGGGGTTCAGAACGGAGTGTCGCCCAAATATTACATCTAGGACTATGCATCTTTCACGACCATTACGCCATAATCCTATACCCTATATTATTGCTTGAACGCCTTGGGCACGGCGTAGTCAGGCCGTCCAACGCAGGCGCATCGCAATGTTTCCGCTGTCTTCATTGCTACCGCCTCTGCCTCGAACAGCCGCCTCGATCGCATGGTCTCGCCAGCTTGGGGTGAACGTCAAGAGAGATTAGATACTGCTGGCTGAGCGCGTAGACGCGCTTGGCCAGGTTGGCCGTGATGTGCACCGCGAGCCTTCGTGCATGCCAGTCGCCTCGACGCATCTTGTCCTCTGGCCTTTTCCGCGCTCCACAACGACCCCTCCCACATACTCCCTATCAACGCTAGGTGTGATTGCTGTCTTCTACACTTGATCCGACATGGACGGCGGCTTCGACGACCTGCTCGCACCCTCACGAAACCCAATGGAGAATCCCTTCCAGGACCCTTTCGCACAAGCACGGTCGAGCTCTCCGGATCCGTGGGCAAGCTTCGGTCAGCCCGCCGTATCATCCTTTAATGAGGAGCAGCCATGGGGCAGCAGCTCCCCCATCGTCTCCACACATCCACAGGACGCATTCTCGCACCCGTCTGGCTTCGAGGCTCACGATGACGAAGAGCCGCAGGGACCGCGCGAGGACGAGCCCCAAGAGGAAGCCGCATCCGTAGACCCGCTCGACACTGCGGCCTTCAACGCAGCAGAAGCGGCGGCCGATGCGGAGGAAGCTGCTGCTGCTGTCAATGGCCCCATTCTCCCTGAGCGCGGTTTCCGGGAGAGCGTGTCGGCGGAGGCGGAGGAGCACCCCGTACCTCACGAGCCAGAATCCGAGCCAGAACCCGCGAAGACACCGACGTTACCGGCGAACGATGTCCCGAAGGCCGTATCCCCTCCTCCCGTCGCCCCCGCAGATGCTCCAAAGAGCTTCCCTGGGCATATGTCTCGCAGTTCTATCACGTCGGTGACTTCCTCGCAGATCAAGTCGGAGCCCGCTGCGTTCAACCCTCTGGATCAGCCGAGAAGCTCGTTCGACCGGTCCATTGCAGGCTTGTCAATTGGCGGGGAGGCTCTAGGTGGATGGCAAAGTTCGACTGGGTGGCAAACGCAGACGACGTACACCATCCCGGAACAGAACACCGGCGTGTCCCACAGTCAGAGTGTGTCGGACGACGATGATGACGACAGGCCGATTGCGGAGACCATGGCGGCGAGGGCTGCTTCTAGGGATAGGGCGACGTCGGTGAGTGTATTTACAAAATGGCTGGCTCTTGGCATTGAATCTCTGCTCGTTCAGCCCCCTTCACAGCCAACGGCGAAGAATGGCCTCCTTCCTGTCTTCCAAATATCAGTCGATGACCCGCAAAGAGTGGGAGATCCCATACGCGCGTACACGATGTACACGGTGCATACCAAAGTGCGCCTTCTTCATGTCACGGAGTCCATCGTTTGGTAAATAACCATGGTTGTTGCTTTAGACAACATCACCTATGTACAAGAAGTCCAGCTTCTCCGTTCTTCGTCGGTATTCCGATTTCTTGTGGTTGTACGAAACGTTGTCCATGAACAATCCCGGGGTGGTTGTCCCCCCTGTTCCCGACAAGAACAAGTTCGGTCGCTTTGCAGAAGACTTCGTACAGCAACGTCGCCTTGGTTTGGAGAAATGTGTTCAGAAAATGGCCAACCATCCAGTACTCCAGAAGGACACCGACCTGAAGATGTTCTTGGAGAGTGACACCTTCGCCTTGGACGTGAGTCGTACTTTCCTAAACTACAAGCGATTCAAAGAAAGCTCATTTTATCTATCTTGCGTAGATCAAACAACGGAAAGCCGAGCTGGCTCAAGAGAAAGGGGGTCTCATGGCCACGCTCGGTCAGACCATCGCGGGGCCTCGCTTCTACGAAACAGATGAGGTATGTGGTTCAGACTGTCATTCTCACAGCCCGTTCACGCTGCGTTGCCAGTGGTTCGACCGGCAGAAAGCGTATCTGGACAGCCTTGAGACTCAGCTTCGCGGCCTTGTGAAGGCCATCGATGCAGTTGCCAAACAGCGTGCAGACATCGCAGCTGCAGCAGGCGAATTTGCGCAGACCATCGCAGATCTAGCCGCATGCGACGTTGGAAGTCAGCTCTCGGTGTCGCTGTCGATGTTTGCCGAAGTTGAACAGAAGGTCCAAGAACTCCAGTCAGCCCAGGCGAACGATGACATGAGGACCATTCTCAGCACTGCGGACGAGTACGCCCGTCTGATCAACTCAGTCAGGGTGAGTCCAGGACTAGTAGACCCTCTGGTGTGAGATACGAAATGCTGATTTGCTCTCATCAGCTGGCGTTCAGCTCCCGCGTGCGCATTTATCATGCTTGGCAAAATGCAGATGCGAACCTTCGTCGCACGAAACAGACACATGAGACCAACCGTGCCCAAGGCCGGTTTGGGCCAGAGCAACTCAGTCGATCGTTGCAAGTCGTCGGGGAGTCTGAACGTCGGGCACTGGAGGCTAAACAGGAGTTTGACCAAGTCTCTAAACTGGTGAAGTCGGAGACCGCTCGCTTCGAACAGGAGCGTATCGAAGACTTCAAGCACGCCCTTGAGGCTTTCTTGGAGGGGTTGATCACGCGGCAGAAGCAGGTCCGTCCACTTGCGCTCCCTTGCCTGTCACACCAGCTGATTTCCCGCTTTCATAGCTCATTGCATCATGGGAGAACTATCAACAATCGTTGCTGCAGAGGGTCACTCCGCACTCGAACAGAGAGAACGATTCATGACAGGCCATTTAGCCACTACGACCTCTTCCTTTTCGCTTTTGTTGTAGAATAGTAGGACAGAATAATGGCTATCATTATGTTCGAACATCCTGAGTGTACAAATATCCTAACTCGCTAGCGGCAGTGTGAGGAGCTCAGCGTCCCATGTATCCATATACAATAGTCTGACTCGACCCTACTCCCAAAATCGTGGTGTCTTCTCATTTTGGTTGCCTCCAACCTCCAAGAAATCCGAAGGGCGATCTCGTTTGAGTGGCCGCCTGCGGTTGTTCAGTGGCAGTCGTTGATACGCCGAGTCTTGCCCCGCCGGCTGCTGGTTCGGGAAAGGGTTCGTCCATTGCCTGAACTCGCCCTGCATACCCATCCCTGCGCCGTTCATGGCCGCCATGCCGCTCGCGCCCCCAACACCGACGCCCATGCCGTTCTGCATCCCCGCGGACATGCCCTGCATAGGAAATTGCTGTTGAGCCGCGCCATCGCGGCCATCGTCTGGGCTTGCTGCAGCTCCATCTGGAGCTGTTGCTGTTTGAGCTGGACCTGCTGGCGCACTTGCGCAGGAAGTGTGGGGTTGCTGAGCATGACCTGTACCTGTTGGATCTGCGCCTGGAGCTGGTTGATGATCTCGTTCATGTCCATGCCGGACATGTCGTTGTAGAACGCTTCGTCGCCCATGCCGTCTCCCATGACCGTGGCGTTGTCTGAGGCGGCGCCGTTCGGCTGCTGTTGCGGCTGCGGGGCCCATTCACTGTCTGTGCGAGGACGAGGAGAAAACCGAGCGCACCTTGTCGCCGTCGCCCTCCGCTGCCGCCTTGCCGTCCTCCGTGGCGCGCTGCCCGTCCGCCTTGTCCGCGCCGTCCGCCTCCTGCCTGCTCCTCTCCATCTCCTTGTCCACGTACTCGTGCACCCGCGCGCGCATCGGCTTGTCGACGATGAGCCTGTCCAGGCTCGGGACCTTGCGCGCGCAGTTCGGGCAGAGGAAGTCGCGCTCGAGCAGGTGCGTCTGCACGCACTCCTCGCAGTACAGCGTCCCGCAGCACGGGGTCTTTACCGCGTCCCGGAAGAGCTTGCCGTCGATCGGGCACGCGAGCGCGGGGTCGGACGGCGGGCGTTCGCGGACGTCGGCCTCGGTGAGGCCTTTGTTCCGCGAGACTTGCTTTTGCCAGGACGCGCTGTGGGGGACGGAGAGGTGAGATGGGCGAGTGGGAGTGGGGAAGGAAGGACGCACGAATCCGGTTGGGCGACGACGTAGCCTCCTTCGGGTGTGACCATGACTCCTTGGCCCAACGGACCAGTCGTGGGGTTGTCTACGGCTTTGAGGAAACTTCGAGGGATACCGGTGGTCCGCTTGATTCGTGGTCTGTTGTCAAACTCGCGGTCATTGTTTGTTGGGCAGTCCTGGATCCAGTGGCCTATGAGTAGATTGTGAGCACTTCGGGTTTGCACATGACTACATGTGAATGCGTACCCTTCTGTCCACAACGATAGCATACATAACTGGGAGGCAGTGGCCGGTCGGACTGATGATGTGTGGGCTGGAAAGGCTTGCCACCGCGAGGGGCGCCGCCGCGGGGAGTGTTGTAAATGCGAGTAGCACTGCGGCGCGCAAACAGGTTGAACAGAAGACAAGATCCATTAGAGAGGATTCTACTAGACAAGAAAGCGCACAGGCGCGACACCAACTGTGACATTTTCTCCTGGGTCTCCTCCCAGTTCGCAGTTTGCGCTTGGAACATGGCCATCATTGCTGCGTCTTCGTCGTCCTTCGTCACAACCGAACCGGGAGCAGGCATCTATGGACACGTCAAGGCACGGCGAGGCAGGCAGACTAGCAGGCAGACTCACGGGGGGCATGGGCTTCTCTACCGGCGGCGGCTCCTCCTTCCCGTCCTTGTCGAACCGTTTCGACATGTTGCCTCGATGCCACGACCCTCCACCGCCTTTGCCACCTTGGTCAGAATGGGAGACCGGACCAGCTGCGCCAAGGTATTTCGGTGCGCAGCCTCTGCCAGGACGAGAGGGAACCCGTTTGACGACGATAGAAGACGACCGGGGGATGACGTGCGCATCGTCCGCGAGTACTAGACAAGATGTGAAGACGGGGTTGTGCCCGAAGGGACGACGGACGGACCTTGGCCAGCGTTGTCGAGGACGATCAAGTCAAAGTCGTTCGCCTTACCGAGGTTGTTAGCTATGATGATCTCCTTCTTGAGGTCGAAGACGGAGATGCCGGTGCCGTCGAAAGTCACTCGCGACTCCTCTTTCTGAGACCGAAAGCGGTAGAAGACGGACGACGCCATGGGAGAAGGAAGCAAAATTGATTGTCAGTGCCCTGCTCTAGTTATACGATGTGAATTTGGGGTCCAAAGACGAGGGGGGAGCGAGCGAGAAGAGGAGGAGGATGTGGCTGAGCTCAGACTTGGCGCATTAGAGAGGTTTGGAAAACCGCAATTGCGCACAATTGCAATCCGTTGGAGCGGACCCACCGCTCCACGGCATCGCGGCCCGCTCGAACACGCCCTTCACCTATGTGCACCGTGACAGGTTCATGGGAGGCTTGGTGAGGTTCGCGCTTGTGCTCTCATCTCGTCGTGACTCGTCTGCTTCCTGTGGCTGTCTTCATATTTCCATGCTGTCCTGGGTGCAAGTCGAACTAGTCGCTGGATGCTCAGTTTGGAGGTAAGGGACCGTGTTGTCGCATCTCTCGCCCCGGCGCTCCCCTGGCCCAGTCACGGCGACGGTCACATTGGAGACGGGACTCCACCGCGCCAACGCTCATTGCAATTGCGCACAATTGTAATTTACCAAACCTCTCTATTCACCAGAGCGCTCCATGCGCCAGATGGTATATGATCACGGCGCTTACTATGCAAGAACGCCTTGGAGTCTCTGTCCTTCCCGCTGCTTGCTAGCTTACAGCGCCTGGAGGCCTCTCTCCCCAATCCATCTAATGTCTCTCAGCCCCTTGTTCCACCGGGGACCACTCCGGAAACTATGGAACGACACCCGGCCATTGAACCGCAGAAGGTCAGAAGCGCGACCAGCTTCATCCCGTTCATAAGGCTCCCAGGTCGCCTCGTAAGTACGGATTCGGCGGTCTCTGGGACGTCGTGGCAATCATCGTGACTGGCTTCCCGCTTTTCATGTACCACCTGTGGATCTGCCCCGTCTTCTACATGGCTCGCTCGGCGTCCATCCCACCTCCCTCGATGAACATCGGCTGCGTTAACATCACCATGATCACCGCCGCTGTCCCGCATGAATGCAGCATCTTCCGGTCGACACATTATGTGCGAAGTCGTGCGCGAAACTGACCTCTGCCAATGAGCGCTTCACCCCAAACCGGAAGCGCCTTAACCGGGCTTGAAACCGGTTTAAAATTCTGAACCCGTTCGCGAATACGGTCTATTACCGACTTTACGCGGACATCGCTTCTCGCGCGAACGGGTCGCTCCGACTCGCTACCCACCGGTAAGCCTCGCAACTGTCAAAATTTGTGAACTTTTTCAAACAGGCCTATCATTCTGATAACGGCTGTCATGGGCGCGATGTTGGACCCCTGGATCGGGCCTATCCACTTCAACATGTGGTTGGAAGTGCACGTCCGGATTCTCGTGGGGTCCGTCTCTGGCGCGTGCAAGCAGTATGAACAGGGCCGGTGAGCATGTCTTCTTTTATATCCGCCCCGCATTCGCTAACATCTGCCTCGCTTGTTACATCGGAACATGGCATTTATGTGTCTCGCGAATTGGCTCTACCCGAACGCTTGTGGTAAAGCTGAGGAATGCATTCCGCAAACGTGGAGCATGTTTCATGAGGAGTGGGGTTTCCTGATGATTTTAGCAGGCGTGTGCTTCGCACGGCGTGCACCATAGAGTTGTGCGTTGTCGACCTCTGATAAGTTGCGGCTTCTAGTCCTACGTCTATCGGCTATCAAGTCTGGGACAACCTCCATGTCACAGAAGTCCCGCTTTAAAGTGGAGACCCGAGGTTCAACTGGGAGACGTTCCCTCAGCTCCCATGGGGCATGATTGAGAACCCCAAGATGATCCAGACGGCAGACGGCAATTGCCACCTTATCAGCGGCTGGTGGGCGTGCTTGTGCAAACCGGTGAGTAGTTTCGCCTGAACTCTCTGCCGCATTCTTTTTCGTCTACTTGTGGTCAGAACTACGTCGTGGATTGGATCATGGGGTCTCGTCCAGGACACTTGTTCTGCGATCCTGTACTTTTGCTGGGTCTTCTTCATTACCGTTCTGATTCACATTTACGCCTGCGACTTTGAGCGTTGTGCAGGCACGTGCGGCGAAGATTGCCGAGCTTTACAAGTTCATCCTTTGCATCTGTTAATCGCACCTCTGGATGTTTGGCACCGATTGGCAAGCGATAATGTATGTTTGAACTCCTTACTACATCACCCCAAATTGCGTGAAGTGTGGACCAAGGTGCGCCCTTGGCCACGGCGTTGTCGAATGCCTTGACTACTGAGTGTTGGCCTGGTCTCGGCTGTCCAGCGTCCGGGCGTATCGGGCCCGGTCCCGAGCCACGCGATCGGATGACATCGAACGGTTCGCTTAATGCCGTGATCACGATCGAATTGGTCACCGCCGCTTTACGTCACCTGCATGTTTTGAGAAAAGTGGCCTCGAGAGAAGAAAACTCTTCAGTCGAGAGCGGGGTGGTGGGTTGGCCGTGCAGAACGTTATAATTAGACGTTAACCCTTACCCAACGGTAGCACCTCTGACAGGCAAGAGCGCTCGCTGGACTGCGTTCGAGAGGCCCTCGGCGGTTGTCGGCGAGCGTCACCACGCCCACGTGAGGCACGCACGCGTATAAGGAAATCGTTCGATTCACGCGTATTTATGGCGGGCAGGCAGGGCGGCGATGCGCTGGTTCCCCCCTCCTGCTCTCCCAGGCCCGCTCTCAGTCCAGGTCATCATGCCGGGCGCCGAACCTGAGCTGCGCCAACGCAGCGTCAACGCCAAGAACGGGCAGCTCATTCGCGTCGTCAAACCCACCGAGGAGGGCCAGAAGCGCGATCAGGTCCTCGACAGCCATACCGAGTGCGTCCCTCACCTCTCTCTGCTCCCCCCCTCTCATCTCCGCCTAGGTATGAGTTTGGTGGCCCATGGGGCGTCTTCGCCATCATGACCGGCTTCCCCATCCTCATGTATTACCTCTGGATTTGCCTCATCTTCTACGATGGAGCCCTCGTTCACCCTTCCTCGCTCGATGACATCCAGCCGTTCTTGTGGCGCATGTGGGAGCACATCCGCGTGGTACGTGCCATATTTCCGACTCTTCCACCTCCGTTCATGTGTTGCGGCAGGACGCAAGCCCAAACGCGTACGCGTGGAAGGTTTTCACCGGTCTCATCGTCTACCAACTCGCCCTCGCCTGGGTCGTCCCCGGATACATGCAAGAAGGTCTCCCTGTTCCGTCTTTGGGCTACAAGACCCTCATGTACAAGTGCAACGCCATCGGCTGCATCTATGTCACCATGATCACCGCCGCCGCCCTCCATTACTACAACATCTTCCGCATGACTGAGATCATCGACAACTTCGGCCACCTTATGACTGTCGCCATGATCTACGGCTTTGGCGTCTCCTTCTTCATGTACTTCATCACTGTCGCCACCGGAAACCAGATTCGGATGTCCGGGAGCTTCATTTACGACGTCTTCATGGGCGCATGCTTAAACCCCCGTCTTGGCCCCGTCGACTTGAAGATGTGGCTTGAGGTTCGCATTCCGTGGGTTATCGTATTCTTCATGTCCGTCTCCGGAGCATGCAAGCAGTACGAGACTTACGGCTACGTGACACCCGTAAGATAGTGTTCTCTCGTCTCTACTCCTTTGGCTTATAATCCTTCGTCAGAACATGGCCTTCATGTGCTTGGCGACCTGGCTCTACCTCAATGCGTGCGGCAAGGGTGAAGAATGCATCCCGCAAACATGGGACATGTTCCACGAGAAATGGGGTTTCCTTGTTATATTCTGGAACTTTGCGGGCGTACCTTTCGTGCGTACACTTGCGCGGTTATCCTCGTCGTCCCGCTAACAAGTCATGATTTACTAGTCCTACATCTACTCGGTTGTATACATGGCGTCACACGACCCTTCGAAGTACCGGTTCTCGACTCCGACCTACGTCGCCTTGTACTCCACGATTCTGATCGCCTACTACATCTGGGACACCTCGATGTCGCAGAAGTCCCGTTTCAAGATGCAAACCCAGGGCATTTTCTCTTACCGGATGACGTTCCCGCAACTTCCTTGGGGCACCATCAAGGATCCCAAATTCATCCAGACCGCCCACGGCAACCGCCTGCTTATCAGCGGCTGGTGGGCGTACTCGCGCAAGCCTGTGAGCCCTCTTATTTTTATCTTTGACTCTCGCAGCCTTCTGAGCAGCCGGTTTGATGCAGAACTACGTTGCGGACTGGACCATGAGTCTGACGTGGGGGCTCGTTCAGGGCTCGTGCTCCGCTATCCCTTACTTTTACTCGGTCTTCTTCATCGTCGTTCTCATCCATCGTTGCACTCGCGACTTTGAGCGGTGCGCGCTCAAGTACGGGAAGGACTGGGAGCGCTACTGCTCCATCGTGAAGTACAAGTTCATACCCTTCGTCTACTAATCGCCTTCACGAATCACCCACGACACTCCCAAAATTTGTGACACTTACTGCGTCAAAATACCACCCCTACATTAGAACACACTACCTGTATACCAAGCTGTCGCTCTGATGTTGCTCTAACGGGTCTCTATAGACCTTGCGCTGAATCCATGAAACGTGCTGTGCTTTCCTTTCGCGCGACTCCTGACTCCCAAGTATGTGCGCCTGATCATAAACAGGGAGCGCGCGTGTCGACAGTCTGCCAACGCGCCTTTCACCCAACCGTCATTGTCCCCAGCTTCACACAGGGCCTTCGTGTCTGCTCCCTTGAGCCGATGTGTCTACCGGAGTAAGCCGGCGTGTACATGCATGCTTGACGCCTTGACCAGATCTTGGTCATGTGGCTGTCGAAGAGGAGAGACACAACTTGAACGACCCCGGGCGTATCGACGCTGCAGAAGCGATGACATGAGGATCAAGTTCATGGAGGGCCGAGGCGGGACACCAGGCAGCGCCTCAGACCCGAAGTGAGACGCGGCGCCTTCTGACTCCCACCATTTGTATGCGATGTCGTGGCGGAGAACGGCTCACCATTGACCCCTGAAATCCTTCATGATGTCTAGGAGCTTGTTGTAGGCCTCTGGCTGTTCCAAGAACTGCGCTTTGGCTGGGTCGAGGTAGCTGGGCGCGTCGACGCCTATGTTCAGCGGCCTGCCGAGTGCTCGGGAGGGCCTGCGGACGCCGGGGGGCGGCGGCTGGCACCTCGCGCGGCTCTGGTGGGGGGCGGCGTGGCTGGGACGATGGGGGGAGAGGACGCTCCGGGACCAGCGGGCAGGACGCGGAACAAGACGAAGACCGGCGAGGGGACACAAGAGGGCGAGGTGCGTCGTTTACTGTGTCTTACCCTGGGACGGTTGTTGACGGCATGCAGGCTCGGCGCCCTTCGCAGCTGTGGGGAGCGTCATCGGCTGAGCGTCTCATAGCGCGTCGACGGCCCTTGACACTGCTAAAGCTGAAGAGTGAGTACTCGTTTGAGCTTTGTCGCGAAACGGTGACTAATGCGGGCTTTCCACCTTGGATGCGAGAGGCAAGGCGCAAGTGGCAGCGACATGGGACCAGAGGGGCGCTCTTTTCGGCACAAGGTGCGTCCCCCGGTTTTCCAAGGGAGGGACAATGTGCGCTTAATCTGCATGTACAGGATGCATAAGCTTTTGTGGTTGCTATACAGTGGATGAACATACTGATGCAGGGGGCTGAGATGCCCTTTTTGTGTATATGGATTGCAAGGGAGACGAGTAGTATGACAGGTGAACGTACACGTTTTTCTGTTGTTTATCGACTTGTCCACGTGCGGTGGCTACATGCGGCGTGCGCGACTGGAAACCTGCCAAGACCGTGTTATATCGGCATTAGTGGCTGGACACATGGTACCTGGGTCCTGATCACCAGACTTCCTACACTGAACAGGTCAACCTTCTGCCAGCTGGTTAGGCGTAAGCTTGTCAAAGGAAAGCTCTACGGCAGCCGTTGTGGGTATGTGGCTTGACTGTCATGCGACTTGATAATAGGAAATACACCGATCGTACATCTACTCTCCAGGAATCCTTCGAGGTGGGCAAGGGTGCTTCCTAGATTCACTTCGGCCGCTCACGCGCTACACTACCGTCTTATCGCTTTCATCATCACCCCGCACTGGAGTGGAACTCTGGTGGTGCGCGGACCGTCCCTGGGACCTCAGCGACCTGCTGTGCGCGTGGGCCACTGGATCCCTTATGAGGAATGGACGTACCTCGGTACCAGTCGCGCCTTTGGTCGCAAGCAGCTCCTTGAGCTCGCCGCGGCGGGCGAGGTAGGCGGCGCCTGAGTCGGCCCAAACCTGATAGTTGGTCACCTTGGCCGCCTGGTCAAAGTCGAGCATGTACGCGAAGCACTCGTCCCACGTCTGCCCCGCGCCGGCGCCCTCGGTCCAGGTGAAGCGTGCGACGCCCCTGCAAGCGACGCGCTGCGCGTCCTCGTCGGCGACCCAGGAGCCAAAGGACATGCGCTCGAAGGAGAGGTGGGTGCGGAGGAGGTCGAAGTACGCGCGCACAGACTTGACCCTGTGCGGCCGGTGAAGTCGCGGCCAAGGAAGGGGGCGAGCTCCTCGAGCCCGTGCTCGATTGCGGAGATCGCGTGCGTCGTGGAGAAGTGGTCGAGGAGGGTGTCGGGGTCTGCGCCGGCGGCGAAGGCGTCGCAGAGGTCGTGCGCGGACTTGAGCAGCTGTGCGCGGGTGGGGCGGGACATGGTTGGGATGATCGGGAGATGATGGTATACGCGGGGCACGTGGGAGGAGGCAAAGAGGCGAGTGATCGGGATTTACGTACATGCTCGATTCGGGCGGCTGCATTGCATGCCTGCTCTCTCAAAAGCCTCTTCCGGTTCTGCCTGCCTGCCGTCTCCGTTTCCCTTCTTCTCCTCCCTTCCTCTTTCGCTGTCTCTCATACTTCCCCCTTCCCTTCCTCTTCTTCCGCGCCTCCCTCCCGTCGCCCGCATGTCGTCCATCTCCACCTACGACGAGCCCAGTTCAAGCTACCGCTCAGCAGTAGCGGTCGAGGCAGCTTGCAGGAAAGGGAGGGCGCGCGCACCTCGGAGCCTCGGTACGCCAGCCTCGCTCCATAGTGCTGTATCGTCGAGACAAATCCCATCCCCGGTGTCTACAGAGGCCTCTGTGCCGCGCTTGAGTCAGCCTCGAAGCGAACTTCGCACTACGAGCAGCAAATTAAAGACATTGAGGTCAGCCTTACGTCCCGCTCTCACTGGGCCCGGCCGTCGCCCTGCCTTTCGTTGCCTCGCCCGCATCCATCTGCCCGTAGACGTGGATACGCTTCCTCGCCTCTCTCCTGCGCGCGGAATCACATGCACCGCGTTGCCCCTCCAGCCCTGTATGCTCCTAACTCTCCCTCACATCGGACGCGGGGTGTGAGCGGCGGACTTGGAGCGGTCCAAAATCAGCAGACGCGGACGCTCGACTGCATACAACTCCAGTCTATATCACGCCGCTAGCGCCGAGCCACAATCATATGCCCCTTTATCGACCTCGCAACTCACTCCCCACATCCACAGGGCAAGCTCGCGCTCGACCTGAGCAACGCCAGAGCGATCGAAAATCTCCTCCATGAGGTGTTTGCGAGCATACAGGTACCCTTCTCCTTTCTGCCACCTCAGCATACAGTCTCTTAGTCTGTCGATGTTTCTAGCAACCGGCAGACCGGACCGAGTTCGCTTTGACGCATACCGCCCCCACCATTGCCGCCTCCCTCGAAGAGAACTTGACCATTCTCACAGACCTTGAGGAGCAGCTTCCTGAGGTTGGCACTCAGATTCGTGACATTCGCAGAGTCTATGACCGCGGTCGAGAGAAGGTCAGTCGATTGCAGCTCGGTGTCGGGATCAGCGCTCACGTCGCTGTATGCACAGGCCCAGCAACTCATGACGTCGCTCGAATGGCTGAACACACCAGTATCGCTACGACTGCGTGCCATCATCTTCACGCCAAATGCGCCAGTGGGCAAGCGTTGGAAGGTCCTCGTGGTGAGTGTTTCACACTCTCCTGTCCCCTGCGCCGTTACCAAACTGCGACTCTGGTAGCGAACGATATTTGCGATGGTGCTCTGCGCTTGTCTATGGATCGCATGGATCACTATCTACGGCGCAGTACGTGCCCACCGACAGCGCCTCATGTGGGGTGAGCGACTTCTCAGCTGAGCGCCAATGTGGTGCATCTCCCTTCAATCCTTGTGCGGTCTCTCCTCCCCTTAGTCTCTCCTATCCCCCGCACGCATTCTCCTGCATCTCATCTCATCTCTCTAACCTCTCTGCTCGCTCTCTACGCCTCTATGACCCCCTTCCTTGCACTCGGCACCTCGGTTGTCTTTCCCGACTTCGATACCACGTCCTCCTGCTTTGCTCTCCCCCACATCATTCCGCCACTACTTCCTCTGCAATAGCCGCTGTAATATTATTGTATATGGTATCGGCACGTTTTCACGCTTCTCTCGAACGTTCATTACGGATCTGCAATGAAATCTTATTAGATAATCACTCGGCTTATAGTCAGATAGCCGATAGATTCTCTCCAGAATATCGTATGAGCAACTCATAGGTGTCGTCATCGTTTTTCCGTATGTGGACACATACTGATATAACGTACTACATAGTGGGTCATAGGCTACATTCGCTGCACACCGCTTACCTAACGCGCATTTTGGTTTCCCCGCTCGAGCTTCGTTGACTCCGAGGGAGACCGCGAGACGACGAGCGGGTACTCGTCCCAAGGACCACGAAGAGGTATGCGCCAGGACCGATGTCCCTCCCTTGGGAAACCGGGGGACGCACCTTGTGCCGAGAAGAGCGCTCCTCTGGTTCATGTCGCTGCTTCTTGCGCCTTGCCTCTCGCATCCAAACTGGAAAGTCCGCGTTAGTCACCGTGCCGCGACAAGCTCAAACGAGTACTCACTCTCCAGCAGCGTCAAAGGCCGTCGACGCGCTATGAGACGCTTAGCCGACGACGTTCCCCACCGCCGCGAACGGCGCCGGTCCGCCAGGGCTTCGCAGGAGCCTGCATACGAGGGCCGTCACCAACCGTCCGAGGACAAGACACAGTAAATGACGCACCTTGCCCTCTCGTGTCCCCTCGCCGGTCTTCGTCTTATTCCGCGTCCCGCCCGCCGGTCCTGGAGCGTTCTCTCCCCCCATCATCCCAGCCACGCCGCCGCCCACCAGAGCCGCACGAGGTGTCGACCACCGCGCCCCAGCCTCCCCAGCGTCACTGACAGCGCGGCCAGTCCGCGGCTCGAGTCCGCCGTCGTTCCCGGTCTTGAGGCCGACGTCGGTGCTGATCCCGAGAACTTGTCCCTCCTTGACGTCCTCGTTGACCGGCAAGAGGCCTCTGGCACGCCGGCTCCTCGTCATCCCGCCAGACCCGCCCTCGGCGGCGCGAGGGGAGAGCCGATTCCTCCCGTGGCGCGCCCGGAGCCCGGACTGCCCAGCGGTCGGGAGCTCCAGCGCGCCATCCTCGGCCACCCCGGTCTTGCTCCTGCCCCTGCGTGCGCCGCCTCCGAGGTCCCCCAGGGCGGCGCGAGGGGCGTGCGATTCGCCACCCCCGCTGTTGGCCCCGGGCGGCGCGACGCAAGCGATCGGAGGGGCGGCGTCGGCGTCGACCCACACCTTGAAGTTCTCGACCTTGCTCACCACCTGAACGAAGTCGGCGTCGGCGGTGTCATCCTCCTCGGCGGCGTTGACCCACACCTCGAATCTCTCCGCCTCGCTGACCTCCGGCATGAAGTCGGTGCCGTCCTCTTCCTCGTCTTCAATGTCGTCCGCCCAGCTCCCCACCGCCAGAGTCTTGAAGAACGCGTCCGCGTCCACGACCCCTTCTGCATCCACAATGTCACTACCCGGTCCGTCTCCAGACAGCGAAGCACGACGTACCCTCTCTCTCCTCATTGGCCAGGCGCACCAGGCGCCCGGCCTCGTACGCCTCGTACTCTTCCCGCAGCCACGCCATCGGGGCCTTCACGTAGTCTTCTCCGTCCCAGTGGAAGAACGGGCTACCGTTTGGGGTTGCCCATGAGCCGCCGACGATGGTGCTGGTAGTGAAGGACATGTCGCCAAGAGCTAGTAGTTCTGGTGCAGACGGTATAAGGGTAAGGTGGTGAGCGGTCGTCGAGCCGCGGCCCGACTTTTATCGGGCCGCGGAGGAACGTGCAGGAGGCTGACACGGACCCACGGAACTTACAGTCGGGGCGGAATTACAATGGACCTACGTCACACACGAGATGTGGTCATTACCGCGATCACCCAGACCGTGCGTACGGAGACGCAGAAGATGGACATGGTGATACACAAAACCCGGAGTGAGGTCCAACACCGGACTGACGTGCCTATTTGACGCGCAAAGTTGTGGTACCCATCACAGAATAGCACGAGTCTTGCATTTGAAATACGACGGGCCAAGCAAATATCTGAGCCACAACGCGAAAGCATTAACCTCAGCGGTGCACTGCTGTCCACCGCCTTCAAGCACCCTGTTCAGATTTATCCTGCAACGAATGGTATGAGCGTTAAGACGGTACGTGGGGAACTCGTTACTCACGGATACGTGGACAAAATATAGACCGCCGGAGCACAGATATACAGGTTGGATTTGTGCACTACGCGGAAAGAATAGTATCGAGTCTGTACCGGTTCCTTGAAGACCTTCGGGAGCGAGCTACGGTCGTCAGTGCTATGGACTGCATGCTAGTGAACATCGAAGTGGTAGACGGCGAGAGAACGCGTGTCGGTAGTTCTTCTCCGCCACGAGTGCATGGCGCACTGCGAACCGAATGCGATCACCTGGCGCACTACGTCGTCGCAGGCAACAACCCGTGCGCCGCCGGGCCCCACTCTTCCCAACGCACGGTCACTGGAGTGTCCGGGTTCGCGGAGGGATGCGTGGATTGAATGTGCAGGGCGTGTCTGAAGATGGTGGCGATCGGGATCATGAACACGAATGCTTGACGGTCCTTGATGCGTGGGTTGATTCCCCGTAATGAGATGTGCGCCGCGAGTACGGTCGCTGCTGGGTCGTGTCGGATGGTGCGCTGCAAGTTAGAGCGCACGACAGGATGGCGAATGCTTGTGAATAATTGGGCAAGGTTCCCTTTGAAGACTGAGGAAACTCGAGGCGAACCATTTCACGCCCAGGCGAGTATCGGGTAGGATCGAATTTGATCACGTCGATCTCAAAAGGGGTGACTCTGACAGCATGGGTGCTGTTCAGGATGTGCAGCGCTATTTGTTCGTTTTCGGGGGCAGAAGAACCGCCCTCGTCCTACGAATCATGTCAGTCTCAATCCTCACCCAAATACTCTCTTGCCATACACATTGGCCAATCTTCCGGTTCAATATTTGCAATTCTAAGGACTGGCTGCCGAATGTCCATGCCACGAGATCTTCGTGGACTTCCAGCAAGTCAAAGGGGTCGACTTCCGGTGCAAGATCGTGCAAGATCTCGTACTAGTAGTGATTGCTAGCATCGGGATGAGGGCTCCTTTCAGCGATATCGCAGCGCTGAACATAAAGCAGTCCTGGCGGAAGTGAGATCAGAACGAGCGACAGTGGGACAGATGCAAACAAAGGGAGCTTACTCTCCGCGCCTCAGCCTGGTTATCACGAGAAGAGATCCACGGCGAAGGAGCCAATCCTTTCCACGGCGACCGGGACGGCTGTCAAGGGGACGATCCACTTGTCTTGCGCCGTGCCAAGGAGCGGAGATGGTAGTCGAGTAAAAGAAAGACTAGGGCGATCGCCGGCCCAGAGCATCTCGATGTACACATCGTCGTCAAACGTATGCGGATGCTGTTCGCCAAGAAAAATCGGGGATACTTCGTCAGAGTGGAATGTCCGCTTGTAGTCGTGGACGCTATCCAACTCTTGAGAGTAGTGGAAGAACGTGAGCATTAAGGTCGAGAGCTACAGGTCGAGCACACCTCGTACCTGTCGGCAGACAATGAGATCGTTGACGGTCGCCTCTGTTAACACGTGCACTTGAAGTTCTTCTGGGAGAAAGAGAAAGGAGTGGGGGCAGTCGGTGGGTTCTGCATAATCGACGAAGGGCTTCGAGACGGTGGTGGTTGAGTCGAGACTCGAGACTCGAAGACTGGCGCGCGCTAGCAACACCACCACGCATACGCGAGTCTCCCTATTTGTGACCGCATAGGATGAAATCTGGCAGAGTTGGCCAGAAAATACGGGAAGTACTGTGTAGAGGTCACGATAAAGCATCGGAAGCATATGTCCGCCGGCTTTCAGAATCTGGATATGCGCGGCTTGATGCCCCCAGGTGGTCAGGTTGGACGCAACGTCATCCAAGGAGCTTGAACGCTGTACGACTTGCATGCATCCCCACGGGAGATACGTATGTCTCGAGAGTGGTCAACGAGCGAGGCTGTGGTGATAATCGTGGAACAAGAAATACATCACGTAGTCCCGTTATGCTGCCACGAGCGGACGCCGAATCCAAAACATGTAGTTGCACCCTTCCGCCCACACGCTCGCTCCTGGCGCGCCTCGGGGGACAAGCGTCCACTCGCCCTTCCACGGCACGTAGACCATCCCGCAAATCTCGGCCTCAGTCCGCAGGGGGCGACCCCCGTACAGGCGCGATATCCACGGCCGCTCCGTCTCTGGCGCGTCGGAGGTGACGGGGGCCTCGAGGAAGAAACCGGCGAGCTCGTCGGGGTTGATGTACTTGGAGTAGGTGTGTGTCCCGGGAGTGACGAGCTGGAGGAGGTGCTCAGCGGCGAGGATGGTGAGCGCGTACGAGAGGGGTGTGCGCGCGATGGTTGAGAGGAAGAGATGGCCACCCGGCTGAGAATGAGGGCGTAGCACGGGGTAAGCACGCGCGTAGGAAGCGCGAGGGCGGAAACGCACCTTCACCAGAGTCGCACAATTCGACAGGAACGTACGGGGGTTGTCGACGTGCTCGATGACTTCCATCGAGCATACGACATCGAAGGACTGGGGACCACGCCGCGCGAGAAGATCTTCCACCGATGTGTGTTCGTACGCTAGGGTGCCCTTGCCTTTCGAAGACGCGCCTGCTGAGAATGAGGGGTCCGCGCCGGCGTGCATGGAGGCCATGGCGATATTTGAGGGGGTTGCATCAATACCGAGGGTCCGGCCTCCCAACCTCGCCAATGCCTAATGATGTTATCAATGAGCACCTGCATTGTGCAGTAGACATGGTTGCGCACCTCACTGAGCAATCCCCCACCACACCCAACATCCAGTACATCCAGCCCAGTGAGCGGGCGCGCCTCGTTGACATCCTCCTCGCCGTCTTCACGCTGAATCTCGAGCTGTTACAAGGCATGCCCGGTCACATCGCCTGCATCATCCATAGGTCAGGGACGGGAACAAGCGTACCACTTTCTGGCGGACGAACTCCATCCGCACGGGGTTCATCCGGTGGAGGAGTCCGAATTCGCCGCGCTCATCCCACCACGTCTGCGAGAGTTTGGAGAAGTGCGCAATCTCGTCCGAATTGACACTTGACTGCCCATTGCTGCCGCTGTGCCCTGGGGTCGCATTAGAAAGCGTTGAATGGCGCCTGCAGGTGGTAGCGAGAGGCCTTGAGGTTCGGAGAAGTGCAGTCCGAGGGACACGAGCAACTCGTGTGAAGGAGGTCGGCATAGCGAGGTCAGCGCGTACGCCAGATGTCCAGCGGGAGTAAAACAGGCGGAGAACAGTCAAAAGAAGGATGTCGAGGAGTGTGTAAACGGGCGGATGAAGGAGCAAAGGGAGGAAGGTCGCGCGGTCTGCCCAACGCGTTCGACGCGTCGACGTCACAGGACTTCATCTGGATTGAGCGCCAAGCCGCCTCCCGAGTCAAGATGTACTTGAATAACGCGCGATGCTCGTCTGCTATGTCTACAGGGCACGGAGGCAGTGCATACAATTCTGATCTACAACATGGCCAAAGGAATCGATTGGGGCAGCGTGAGCTCCATGTCCGTCCAGTGTATACCAGTACTATATGGATCCACCTCTGGGAACTGGATCCCATCGGCATAGACAAGCTTGTCCCTCGATGCCATGGGCTCGGTAAAGTTCGCGCTCACACCTTCGTCCCTCGCTTTAAGCAAGGGCGCGCATCGGAACGGCTTTGTGTGGCCCTTGTATCCCCCGAGATCGACGTGGTGCCATTTCGGCGCAGCGACCAGTCCGTCGTGCCCAGGGTCGGCTGATGGTTCGAGAGGAGGCTGGAACAGCTTTACTGTCGAGAAGTGGGTGAGGCTGGTGGGAATGGAGGCAAGAGCGAGAGTGGCTTGATGAGCACGGCAAAGCACGCCTCCGAGGCAAACGTGACCGGGGAGTAGGAGATGGCCGGGTATACGCGGACCTCAGTTGCACTTGGCCGGTCGAGGGAAGGCGTAAGACGAATTGGGCGAGTTCTCGGGGGAAGCCCCAGTTCGAACGGCCTGGGGGATACGATGAGCGTTGGGGAATGATGAAACAAGGCGAAAGCTGACCGTTGGCCACTGCAGCCAGGCTTGACACATAGGAACGGGTGACCGATGGGAAGGCTCCTCAAACGGATTGGTGAACTCGCCCGGAGCGACGGCGAGCTCGTCATACGGCCCTGTTGGTCGGTTAGCTTAGTGATAAGACATAGGCACGTCGTGCATGTTTACCTACTGGGGTGTCGGTGTAGTGCATGAGCGCGACAGCACCGCGCCCTCCACGGAATGCGCCTTGCTCCATGCTGCCTTGTACAGATGGTGCTCCCGGGAGGGGAAGTAGTTGATGGGAATCCCGGCTTCTGGCCGTGATACTCCAAGCGAGGTCACGAACCACCATGCCTGAACGGAAACCGCGTTAATACGGTCCACTGTTGGTGTGTTCGAATGGGGCGCATGTGCACCTCTGCTTTGACGTTCCAAGGCGCGGGCGTGGGCTGCAGCGAAGCAGTGGACAGATACTCTTCTTCAAAGCTCATGGGGGCGATGGTGGCGGTTGACGAGAACCCGCGAGGAGTGTATGTAGCGGAGGCCGAGGCAGTGCGGTGCGGATCCGGGCACAGGGATCCTCCTAAGTCCCGAAAGCGTTGAACATGGACTGCGCATGCGAGCGGTGCGCCATCGCCGTTCAAATCAGGCGTGGCCAGTCCATCCGGTCGCTGTCGGAGCACGGCCGTTGCAACGATGAAACCTCGCGACGAGTAGGCGCCCACGGCAAAGCCCGTCTTCGCGCTCTGCTTACCCAAGATCCGGTGGCTGCATCGACTGTACAGTTCTGTCCCGATTTGTCCACGCCCGCCTTGTGCAGATTCCGTAGCAAGTTCGTCACCGTACTCGACGCCCCCGACAACAATTCCCTCAAGATGGTGCGTACTCTGTGTTGTGCGGCTGTGGCTCGAAGCGCTGACGGTACGGCCTGTGTTTCAGACGAAGCGCACTCGCAAGGTCGGCGTTACCGGCAAGTACGGTACTGTGAGTACACCCCCCGCCCGTTGGTTTCGACGTCAGATGAGTGGGGGTCTGGATCGCAGAGGGAGATACTGATGGACGGCCTGCGTGTAGCGTTACGGTGCCTCCCTGCGTAAGCAGGTCAAAAAGGTGCGTCCTGAGTAGTTATTGCGTTCCTCCTGGGGCACTTATAACATCTGTGCAGATGGAAATCACCCAGCACGCCCGTTACACCTGCACCTTCTGCGGCAAGGTCAGTGCGGCTTGACTAGCGAATTTCCAAGTCGTCCATATACTCAAGCTCCCTCTTCAGGACGCCGTAAAACGCCAGGCGGTCGGTATCTGGAAGTGCAACTCATGCAAGAAGGTTATCGCTGGTGGTGCGTGGACCCTTGCGACAACAGCTGCAGCGACTGTCCGCAGGTACGTTTCCTCATCTGTCGTACTACATCGTTATATTCATATGGGTCTTCAGCACCGTCCGTCGGTTGCGCGAAATCACGGAGGCGTAATGTTGTCGGGTCGCTTCGCATGCTGTGTCTCTCTCCTTTCACGCATATATGTTCCACGCTATGAGCACCACCAATACAGCCCATGTCGCCGTTGTATTCTACCATGACTTCACGAGACTGCCGACTGCCCTCAAGAACACAGTGATGTCGCGGTGATGAACAAAGCGTTTATTGCGGAGCCTCGACAAAGTACATGGTATACGCCAACGATCATACAAACAAGAGCCACAGATACAGATATTCGAACTAGTCGTCCTCGTTACTGGCATGGTCAGCTGAATCGTCGTCGGACTCAGAACCCTCTTCTTCGCCTTCTTCCTCGTCTTCGTCTTCCTCCTCGTCGCTCTCATCACTCTCACTCTCATTGAAAGTGAGAGAGATGAATTCGTCTCCGAGCTGTCCTTCCTCAACTGCAACCTGACGAGAGCTAGACGCACCATCACTTGCAACAGTCCCGTCAGACCCAGCCGAAGAAGAGGACAGAGCGACGGCAGCGGAAGATGTTGCAGTCGAGGGCCCAACGCCTGAGGACGTCGGCTTGCGGACGCGGTTCGCGCGGATGACATGAGGCAGCTTGCAACCCTTGGTGGTGCACTGGCCCTTCTCCGCAAAGTCGGGGCACTCGCGCACGTGCTGGTGGTCGCAGTCCACGCCCTTCGCGCAGTAGCCGAGCACGGCGAAGTCGCGGCAGATGCCTTCGCGCGGGCCGACGCGTACGTGCGGGAAGGGGCACGCCGCGCGCGTGCAGCGGCCGTTGTTGGCGAAGTGCACGCAGAGCGGCGTGCGCTCCGGGGTTGGGTCGTGCGAGAGTAAACACGAGTCTGCGGTGTGCGTGCACGAGCCCTGGAGGAACGGCCAGCAAATCGCGATCTTGGACGGGTCGTGCTGGTACATGCAGGTGAGGCCGCGGTTGCAGGAGCCTGCAGCGGTGTGGGGGTAGGGGGCCATTTCGTACGTAAGTCTTGGTGGACGATGATAACGGGGGCGCACCTGTGGTAGTGAAACGTGGACAAGGCTTATCGGAGTATTTGCGCTTGGGGGCCATACGGCGGGATCTGAGGTAAGCGGTAAATGTGCGATGGGCAGAAGGAAGAACTGGAGAGACAGACTGGTACGGTCTTCGTGTATTGTCGAGAGTCATGTTGCGGTTCATGGGTCGGCCTCGTATTGATGATTTAGGCTTGTATGGCCGTGCGGAGTTCATAAGTGTGCCTGCTTTATTTCTAACAAATCCGTGATAACGCTTGGGAGGCACGGTGGTACTGGGTGCCGAGCTTGTCGATGGTGGCTTGAAGGTTACTACAGGTTTAGGTACTGATGCGCCGTTCAGATAATGGGAAGTTCGTGCGGTTGTGCATCCAGTGGTCGCCGACCCTCGAAGAAACGCAGCCATTCCAGCTGACGACTCCTCCGACGGTGGCGAAGGGCTGAGTTCGCCAATGGGTATTGACCACACTCACATCCAGCACAACCACGGCTTGCACAAGAAAGGTAGGGCTAGAACTCACAGTCTTTGCGCACTAAAGAACGCCCAGATGATTCAAAGGCGATACCATCGATAACTACATCACGTTTATCTTGCGTTGAGGAAGGTACTGAGCGAGGAGCTGGGCGCGGAACCGGACGCGGGGCAGAATTTGCAGCAGGTTGCGGGTAAGACGTTTGCAACGGCGGTTTGTAGTTCGGATTCACGTATACATTGGCGCGAGGACGGGCAGAGGTGGCTGGAACTGGTGGGCGAACGGAGGCGGCACCAGTCTTGTGTTGGTTGATAGCACCTATCAGAAAAGAGTCAGCCCATTTCATCGAGCTGCAGGATGCCAACAGACCCTTGAGGCGTTCTATCTCCAATTTAAGGGCAGCAGCGGAAGAACCGGGGGTGGTCATGGTGGTACGAGGGGAAGGGTTGAATGGGTAAGCGAACGTGCAGTGGTGCTAGATATAGCAACCGTCTCGGACGACGGACACCAAACGCCCTTGGCCGGGCCGAGCGCAGGCTGAACTATAGCCTTCTCTTTCTACCTTCGCTATCCATGAGCAGGATCCCTCCCTCCCTAGTCTATCTGACCATCTATAATCCTACACTCAAGCCCACACTACTAGACCCAGAGAACGAAGATGCAGAGGAGCAAGCCCACGTGCTGTTCTATACTGCGCGAGAACATGCTGTTTCTAGGGATAGGATCTTGAGGCAGGTCGGCCTAGCGAAAGCTCTTGTGAACTTCTCAGAGTGAGTGTACGTGTTATAATAGACACCACAGAAACGCTATGCTGAAGGGGTGCTCAGGTTGTTCAACGGTAACCCATGCGAGAACGTCCGATCTCAAGGGAGGCGGATGATCATGTATTCGCCAGAGCCTAATTTCTGGATGCATGCTGTGAGTTTCTCCTTTTGTCTTTCCTAGGCGAATGCTTCAGGTTGCTGCATCGGAATTTGGAAAGTACATCGAGTTTTGATCTGCTGTCGTTGGACAAACCAATACACTCGAAGTCCATGCCGCCATGAGCGCTGTTCGAGCTGATGAGAAACCCTGCAGTGCTACGAGGTCGCGAAGACACCCCGCCCTCTGCCAACGAGCGCAAAGATTAAAGACAGTTCCAAGGGAAAAGCCAAAGCCAAAGAGCCAGACTCCTCTCGTCCAAATGTTCTCTACGACTATCACGACGGTTCGCTTCATGACGTCGCCTTGCGATCACATCTACAGCGAGGATACGAAGATTTCAAAGTTGGTTTATGGAAAGCTTGTCGTCTTGCCTCGCCTTACTGATCAGTATTGTGTGCTTGGAAGCTCTTGCACGGATCGTTCACGTCTAATTTATCCAGTGTTGGTCAGGAAGGCTTGGAATTACGACTAGAACGTTTTTTTACAGTGGTTGCATGGAGATGGGACCCGGAGGACGATAGTTTCGCCACTCATCTTGGTATGTGGTTTTTCAAGAGCTAATCACTTTCCCGTGGTCAACTGAACAATCACAGGGGTCCCGCGGCACCCTCTTCACCACAAACTCAATCCTATACTCGACAAGTTCTCAGCTTTGCTGCCAACAGAGCTCACAATATTTGCACTATTCCCACCATACGTGATACCCCCACGGACACAGTCTTGTCCGGCCGCTCTTATGCGGCTTATCCTCTCTCGAATCCCGCCCACTGCTACACCGGTTGCTTCTCATAAACGCCAACCATCATGGCCCCCTCCGAGCGCGGCGCTCCTCACTCCTCCCCCGAAATGAAGTCAACCCAGGCAGCGGAGCAAGGATTTTTACTCACTCTCCCTATGCCTGCCATGCCGGCTATGAACTTCAGCCTCGACGTGAAGAGCTTCAAATGGGGCTTGCCTGGAGTGCTGACGTTCGGGAAGGCAAATCCAGCGCCATCATCGCCGCCTGCCAGTTTAGCTGCCGTCGTCACTCCCCCTCTAGAGACCGCGAACTTACAACCCAACCCTTCCCAGAAGGACGCGCTGGACGTGGATCGTGCGTCGCTTCTCGAGGCGATATCAACAGAGAGCATAGGTTCATACACACGTGCAGCCTCGCCAGCTCCTTCTGCTCTCTCGAAGAGTTCACAACTCGTAGAATCAACTTCTGCGAGCGGGGTCAACACCACAACTTTTCCCGTTGAGACTCAAAGCACCCAGAACGAAGACACGCAGGTTTCGTCTCCTAATCCCCCGCAATCACTGAGCTTAGACACCGCGTCGTCTGCAAGCTCGTCTGCTTTCTTGACCACCAGGGTGCATATAGACAGCCTGGAGGACCCTCTAGTGAGCACCACAATAGCGGTACGCTTCTTAACGGTATGGTCTCCCCCCTCTACATCGAACAGTTCCTCCGTACTCATATCACCTACAGCGAGGAGAATGTACGGTTGCGATCGTTGGAGACAACGGGGAAGACATCAACCAACGAGCAGACGATGTCATTGAATTAATGGGGGAAATGGAGACGATTGTTTCGGAACAATCTCTGTGAGTGTTTCAGGACATCCACCTAACTGTCTGTTAATACGGCACCCACCGCAGTACACGCGACTCACAAATTCCGTCTGCGGCGAAGATTCTTCAGCCGAAAGACAAATGCATCGTCGCCACCGGGGATTTCTCGATGACGGGAACCGCCCCCTTCATGTCTCGATCAGAACACCTCTACAACGGACAGGAGCTCTTGCAGAGGTACGTCTCAGAGCGATCGAGGTTGAGGTCGGCGCTCACGCTTCGCCTTGTAGTGGCCTCGACATTTCCGAAGTGTTTTCTCGCGGTCAAAACCCTCAACACTGGTACATCGGGAGGCGTGGTCTCGGAGTAGCTCCGGATGGAGGTCATATAGACGGCGAGGCGTACATGGAAGTTGCTCGCAAGGAGACGACCCTAACGGATGTGGACAATGCGCTCGCTGGTGTAGTGAGGAGGTTCGCAGACCAGATGTGATGCGCCTGCCCATTCGTTTTTTCCGTCGTTTTCAGCCCTTGTCCGTGTATGACATATGAGTCGGTAACTCAGTAAGTAGTACTCGGGCCTCATTGGGGACCATGAGGCGAGCACAGCTCATGGCCAGTGGCGTGGGCGCCCTGGTGGCAAGGCGCCTAAACGGAATACGCGGCCATGTCGGGGTGGACGGTTTTCAGACTTTCGTCTTTGCCTCTACCTCTTCCACTAATGCTATGCTGACACCGCCGTCGCCATCCGCCTCTCCCTCATTGACTATCCAGGATCCCGCCAGCAGTCGCAAGAGACAACGCTCGTTATCTATGGCATCAGAGGCATCCACCTCCTCCCCAAAGCGCTCCGCCTCTCAAGATCCCCAGGCCGCCGAAGCGAACGACTCGCCGAACCCCACGATACCTACGAACACGATCACGATGACCGACAACGACATAGACGAGTACATGGCCGAGCAGGGTGAAGATCATGGCACCAACCTCCCCCAGCCCACATCATGGACTACCGCCCAAAAGCTGCAGCACGTGGAGGAAGGCGTGAAAGAGGATATGGTCCCGGGGGCAACTTGGTATGTTGTGTCGAGGAGATGGTACCAGCGATGGAGGAAGGCCATGACAGGCGAGGAAGACAAAGAGGGCGTGCTAGACGAACAGGACGTCGGACCGGTGGACAACAGCGCGCTCTGCAGTGCGTCTGGGGAAGTCATAACCTCTCTGGTCGAACACGTCGATTGCGAGTTCGTGCCGGACCGGGTGTGGCGGTTGTTCGAGGAATGGTGCGTACAAGTCCCGTTCCCTGTTGATGTCGTTGTTCCGTGGATTGGCGTCCAAAGCTTCCGCAGGTGGCGGATGGCGGGTGGCGAGCTCCAATGAAATCAGGGTCATCTCCGCTGGTGTGCGACATGCACCAACCTCTGCACGCCCATTGTGTGTGCACAGTTTCACACGTATTCTTAATGAGGCACCGCGGGGGTCATCGGGATGTACCTTTCATCTTCACTTGGCAGACGAGCATGAGCTGGACCGTGACTCTGAGGCGACGCCTATGTCCCAATCTGACGAAACTGATATCATCCCTGTCTCGCAGGTATGGGACACCCAAGTTCCCGCTTCCACGCAAAGTCGTGCAGCGTGGCCTTGCACAAGAGACGGCCCTAGAGCTCTGTCCACCTTCATTCAATATTCACATCATCTCTACCTCGAGCATCCCTGGGCAGGCACTTCCGCCGACAACGGTTACAGTCTCTTCAGCGGACAAGGTCAGCAATGCATGCAGGGCCTTCGCGGAAGCCATGGACGCGAGCAAGGCTGAAGGTGGACAGTACCGAGTGTGGCGAATCCCATCGAGCACAACTCTGAACTCCATATTCATCCCCGTGGATGCCTTCCGAAAAAGTGGCGTGATGCTGCTCAATGGCGAGGAGGGTGTGGTTGAAGACGAGTTTGTGGATTCCGGAGAGGCCTTCGCGGTGGAGTTCATGTCGTCTGGAAACTGGCTTGTCGATGCCTCCAACTTCGGTCCCCCGCCACCTGCCCCAGTTTCTGTCCTGCCCCTGACCCAAACTGCTCAACCCGCTCCGCTCTTCAAGCCGTCATCCGACTTTGTCTCGAAGCTGGAGCAGAGGACTTTACCGACCGTCAGTGTCACTGCAACGTCCCCGTTCAAACCCAATGCCGTGTTTCTGTCGCGAAACCTGGGCCTTCAGCGCGCACAAGGCTCAAGAGCCTGGAACCATGGGTCTCGGGAACATGTGAGTCGTTGATTACACAACGTATGAGGTCTGCTGCTGAGCGACCGCAGGGGAAACACGTGCTTCATGAACTCTGCCATCCAATGCCTCGTCCATACCCCAGAACTCATGGATTACTTCCTTGCCGGCGTATTCGAGGAGGAACTCAACCCGGAAACCCACTCGGCATGCATGGCGCGATCGCAAAGGCCTTCGGTGCTCTTCTGCATCGAATCTGGGATACCGATGCGGTGTCTTCACACTACACGCCTCGCGAATTCAAGCAGACATTGCAGCGTTTTGCTCCGCAGTTCAGTGGTATCAGCAGCACGACTCGCAAGAGCTCGTCGCGTTCCTTCTGGATGGACTCCAGAAGACTTGAACCGCGTGCTCCAGAAACCATACGTCGAGAAGCCTGATTGGGAGGGTGGAGGTGACAAGGAGCTTGTCGAGCTCGCGAATGTCTCATGGGAGGGTATATGAAGCGTAACGACAGCGTAGTTGTCGATTTGTTTCAAGGCCAGTATCAGAGCACCTTGGTATGCCCCGAGTGCGAGAAGGTGTGTAATTGTCGACGTCATTTGTACAACGCAGGCTGAAAGGTCTACTAGGTCTCCATTACTTTTGATCCTTTCATGTACCTCACTTTGCCCCTGCCTGTTAAGAAGAAGTGGCAACACACCGTCTTCTACATCCCTTGGGATCTCAGCAAACCCCACATGAGGGTAAGTGTCATACTTTGAACGCTAAGGGTTTACTGATCTTCTCTGGTAGATTCCTGTGGAGCTCAACCGAGACTCGTCGTTCAAGGAAGTTCGTCAGTTGCTTGGTCGATGGATGGACACCAACCCAGACCATGTAAGAAGAGTCGTGATTCATACGAGACGTGCTCATCATGACACCATTCGTAGCTCCTTACCTTGGAAGTCTTCAACCACCGTTCTACAAGAACCTTGATGATACTGTGCCATGCGACGAGATGTCGGACAACGACATCATCGTTTGCTTTGAACTTCCGTGTCATTCCCAGCAGGGAAGGAATTACTCGCCGCAGCCCGATGATCCCTTCATTGTCGCGGTGTTCGCCCAGGACTCTAAACTTTCCACCAACGGCATCGGGCGCGGCTCGACTCTTTTGGGTATCCGTTCGTTGTCCCCGTAACCCAAGAGCAAGCAAAAGATCCTGAAGCGATGTACGATGTTGTCGCAGAGCGCCTACAACGCTGGACTGCTCACGCTCGCGATCTTTCGACCTGGGTGCAAGGCCGGACAGACGACATGGAACCCGTCCAGATTCCCATCTCTACCCCGATACGCGATGCTGTCGCCGAGATCACAGAAAACGGCGACGTTGTCACTGTCGAACCTGCTCCAGAGGAAGGCGACATCGTCGATGAGAAGGCCGTTGTGGTGCAGCAAGCGGACGAAGACGCGGAGATGTGTGAACAGGACAACGTGCCGCGCAAGACCGGTTTCAAGCGGGAGGTCTTCAGGTTGCGCGTGCAGAAGAGCACGCAGCCGCTTGGGATCGGCACAACACGTTCGGATCGAATGCTACACGCTCCGATGCCTTGGACGAACGCAAGGCCAAATCGAAGGATGGAACGCTGCTTCTCCCTCACGACGTGTTCTACATTGAGTTCGACGAAACAATCAAGTCGTACTACTTCGGCGACGAGCGGAATCGGTACAGCTACGCTCTCTGGGATACGTGGGAGGAGTTCGTCCATCCAGAGCTCGCGGCATCGCGCCAGGCGGCGACGACGGTCAAGAAGAAGGGTCAGTCTCCAGGACTGCCTCGACGAGTTCACGCGGGAGGAGAAGCTGGGCGAAGACGACCTGTGGTACTGTCCGCGCTGCAAGAAGCACCAGCAGGCTACGAAGCGTTCGACCTATGGAAGGTGCCGGACGTGCTTGTCGTACACCTGAAGAGGTTCAGCAACAGCCGGATGCTCCGCGACAAGATCGACGCCTTCGTCGACTTCCCGACCGAGGGCCTCGATCTTACAGCAATGGTCGGGGAACGGTCCACCGGCAACAAGCTGAAGGCGCAGGGCGCGGACGTTGAGGCGCTTGGGTTGACGGATCTGGAGGAGCCGCTTGTGTATGACTTGTTCGCGGTGGACGAGCACATGGGTGGACTGGGCGGCGGGCATTACCGCGCTTACGCGCTAAACCACGTCACCGGCAAGTGGTATCACTTCGACGACTCGTACGTCACACCATCGTCGGCGGACAAGGCAGTGGTGAGCGGCCCTCGTACTTGCGCATGGTGCATGTGGAGACTGAACCTCTGCTTTCTAGAACGCGAACGCATACCTCCTCTTCTACCGTCGGCGGACCTCTCGCCCGCTCGGCGGCAAGAGCACGAGAAGATTTCTGCGGCGCAGGCTCTACAGCAGAACCCACGTCAGGCCACTCCCATCCAGGACATCCAGCTGCCCACACCGCCCGACGAAGACTCGCAGTCGGCAGGCTCGCAGCGGCACAGCGCAAGCGGGAAGCAGCCAGCTAGCTGGCCGACGCCAAACTCGTCGTCGCGCGGGTCGCCGCCTCCTCCGCTGGAAACGACGGGCGAGAATGTGTCATACGGCTTTACACTCTTCGATCCGATGACCCGGTCGTCAGCGGACTACCCTGAGGTGTCGTCGCGGGGCTCGCCGAGCTCGGTGGACGCCGAGCCCGATTTGGAGGACATCGACGACGACGTGGATGGACCGTTCTCGGACGAGCATGTGCTGCGTATGGGAAACGGGGGCGGGCCAGTCGACGACGACGAGGTCCCGGACGTGACGATGCTGACTCCAGCAGAGTCCGAGGTGGAGGACAACGATGACCATATCCCGGGGTATTCGCCGCAGTGGCGAGGTCATTGAGATTGAGACGCATGGAATGGACAGGCGGCGGAGTGGCAGTTAGACTGAGCTAATGAGTAAGTTCTGGTCGAAAGTAGAACAGCAGCATGTAATTTCGGACCGTCGACAATGATTCGTGTATCACTAAGGTGGCGGACACCAGGAACCGACATGGTTTAGGTAGCGGGCGCCCACGGCGACGACGAGCTAAGGCTCCCGGCTCACACCCTTGTTCGGCATTGGGCTGCGGGACGTGTAGTGCAGACTCGTAGGAAGGCTTCCCAGGAAACATAATTTAATTTCATGGACATGGGCACTTCTATAGCTTTTTTTCCGCATTTCTAATAATGTCGGAATCGCATTTTTGATGCAATTGGGAGTCCAACGGTCCGCGGCAGGTAGAAATTGAAACATAAACGCCATATCACGTGGTATGAGCGCTGGCTGCAGCCAATCCACATCCGCAGCACTGCACTGTGATGGCTCAGGCTGTATGGCCCACTGTAGCATGGAAGCCATACACTACCTCGGCCATTGCATGAGTCAAATAAATTTCAATAAACTCTTCATTCCTTCCATCGAGTTGCAGCACTGACTCAAATTCGCATCGACAAGTCGATATTGAAAAGCGCCATAGGCGCCGGTTACATAACCTGTCGGTTCTGGTGTCCGCCACTTAGCATGCAGCGCTGGTCTCGATGCTTGGGCGCGGCGAATGGACGGCATTTGGTAGTCTTGCCACGCACCAGTGGGCGACGTTCCTAGGGTCACAGGTCGCAGCCAAGCGGGAGAGAACACGTGCGGGATTGGAGGGCCTATGGAGGGGGTCGGATGGTGTCGGACTGCGCTGCCGCACTCCGGCGCACTAGGATTTCGCCCGCGTTCATCAATGGGTAGTCCGGCACTGGCTGGGTCACAAGCACCGTGGAACGTGCACGCGACGGGGAGTCGGGGCCCGCCGTTCACTGCCAAAGTCTAAAGAGCACTCTGGGCAGACCTCATAAGCCCCTGGGACACCTACCTCTCCGTCTGTAGTAGCACCTCCATCTCCCTCGTGTCCCCTGCCGCTCTCCCTGTTTGACCACCCACACCGCGGCCATGTCTGTCCAGGGTGAGTGTGGCCGACGTTCGGTGCGCCCGACGATCTGACGCGCGGCTCAGCGAAGCACTTCCTCAACAACCCTGACACCCTTGTCCTGGACTCCCTCCACGGCCTCTGCGCCCTCAACCCCCAGCTTGCGCTCGACACAGAAAACAAAGGTGTGTGGTCTTGCGATCTCCCAGAGCCACACTCATCGTATCGTACGTCGCAGTCGTCTATGTTGCGTCTCCTGACTCCTCGAAGGTCGCGCTCATCTGCGGTGGTGGTTCCGGCCACGAGCCCTCCCATGCCGGCTTTGTCGGCGACGGCATCCTCTCTGGTAAGCATCCCGCTGAGTATCTGTGCCTGTCGAGCGATCTTCGAGCCCGAATCCGCACCTCCAGCGGCTGTATGCGGTAGCATCTTCGCATCGCCCAACCCTGCCCAGGTCAGGCGCGGCATCGATCTCGTCGGGAACGACAAGGGGTGAGCCCCTGCTTTTCCACTGAGCTCCTACGCTCCCAACCTAACCCCTCCGTTCTCCCAAGGACCGTAATCATCGTCAAGTGAGTGCCCTGGCACTTCCTCGTGCGTGCGCGCAGTCATGTCTGACGAGCACTCGAATAGGAACTACACGGGCGACATCCTCAACTTCGGGCTCGCGAAGGAGCAGTACGCCGCCGATCACCCAGACCGGGCCGAACGCGTCAAGTTCGTTATCGTGGGCGACGACGTTGCTGTCGGCAAGACCCAAGGCAAGATCGTCGGCCGCAGGTGCGCACGCGGATCCCCGCCACCTGCTTTCTCGACGTAATCGCTGACGCATGCCGCGCACAGAGGCCTCGCCGGCACCTGTATCGTTTACAAGATTGCCGGTGCGCTCGCGAAGCGCGGCGCGAGCCTCGATGAGGTCTACAACACCGCCCAATGGGTCGCCTCGCGCGTCGGCACCATCGGCGTCGGGTTGGAGCATTGCCATGTGCGTCGTGTGTGATCATTGCGCGCTGCATATAGGCCTCTGACGCTCGGTGGGGTTTAGGTTCCTGGAACCGCGGCAGGCGAGTCGCACTTGGGCCAGTCGGAGATTGAGATTGGTATGGGTATCCACAACGAGCCGGGACACCGTCGTCTCTCCCCGGTCCCTCCGCTCAAAGAGCTCCTCCCTCAGCTCGTGGAATTCCTCACAACGACCACCGACCCTGAACGGTCATTCCTTCCATTCAAGAACGACGGCACCGACCGTGTCGTGCTTCTCGTCAACAACCTGGGTGGCGTGAGCGAACTTGAGCTTGCGAATGTTGCCGGCGAGGCTCGTCGCGCGCTCGAAGCGAAGGGCGCGAAGATTGAGCGCATCGTCTCTGGCACTTTCATGGTGTGTGGCCATACACGGTCGCTCAGGCCCGCTCTCACAACGAATAAATTTTCAGACTAGTCTCAACATGCCCGGCTTCTCCGTCACGACCCTGCTCCTTCCCTCGGCGGGCGAAACGGGCGCCCCGGATGGCTCTCTCCTTCTTTCGCTCTTCGACGAGCCGGCAAACGTGCCCGGCTGGAAGTGGTCTTCCTGTGCCTCGCCCCCCGCAATCGACACGATCGGCACCGGTGCGAAGAAAGCGGCGTCGACGACCAAAGAGGCCGCGGCGGTGATCAGCCTCCGCGCGGATGACCCGCAGCGGTTCAACGCCGCGATCGAGCGCGCGTGCAAGGCCCTTGCGGACGCGGAGCCCGAAATCACGCGGATGGACAACATCGCGGGAGACGGCGATTGCGGGCTGACGCTCAAGGCCGGAGCTGGAGGTGTGCCTTCTTTCAAATATGTTTCTAGCGTTCAGCCTTTCGGGCTCGCTCGGCTACCGTCGCGCGTTCTCCGGGGTGCGCGCATGTGTTTTCGGCCCGAGGCTGACCGTGTGTGTTCCTGCCTCTGTGCAGCCGTGCTCAAGGGCCTCCAGGAGGGACGGATCTCGGGCGAGGACGTCACACGGTCTGTCATCGCAGTCGCAAAGGTTGCGGAGGAGCAGATGGGCGGAACGAGCGGCGCGCTTTACTCGTGAGTCCTTCGCAGCGTCGTCGCAGATCGTCGCAGATCGGAAAGCAACTGACCGGCCCGCTCTCCCGCACCGCCTTCATCCACGGCACGAATGGCAACTTGAATGCGCGGCTTGTGCGACCGACGACACCGCGACACGCACGGCAGGATCTTCTTCTCCGCGCTCGCCCAAGGCCTCCAGGCCAACGCCGCGGGCGCGCAGACGGTCTCGCCCGCGCTGTGGTCCGCGGCGCTCTCGGCGGCGCTCGCGAAGCTGTACACCTACACGCGAGCGCGGCCGCCCAGCCGCACTCTCGTCGACCCTCTCGCCGCGTTCGTCGGCGCGCTCGAGGGGTCGAAGGGCGCGGACTTCGCGGGCGCTGCGAAGGGCGCGGGCGAAGCTGCGCTGGCGACGCGGGACCTCGAGGCCAAGGCCGGGCGGAGCGCGTATGTCGAGGGCGACCGGCTGAAGGCGGAGCGCGTGGCGGACCCGGGCGCGTGGGGCGTGAAGGTGGTCGTGGAGAGCTTGCTTGGCTGAACGGGGCTACATACGAGGCAAGAGAGAATGGACGAGCGGATGGAGCGGGAGTCGCAAGTGAATTTGTAGGCATGAAAATGTGTGTGTACGATATGCGGCGGCTTGGCTTGGGACGAATGTTCGAATGTACGATGCGCGACTGTCGCTCGAGCGAGGCGTTGGCTGGTCTCGTTATGTCTAGAGCGGGGGGTGCGCCGTAAATTGCTTGATGTGCGGCTTTTCGGTCCCGCCGGGCGTTCGGCCTCCGAGAGTTGTGTGGCCAGCCACAGCTGCGGGGAAGGCACCAGAGTGGGCGATCGTTATAATAAATGAGCGGGCTAAATGTCCGCGTGCGCCCAGGCGATCGATCGTCCTGCGAGCACAGTTAACATCTCTGGTGGCTCACGCACGGCAAGCGAGTGCGGTCGACAACGTCTCGCACACGCTCTCTCTCTGGCACGACAGATCTAGTTGGGAGCAGGTCCGGCACGCACGCGTCATGTGCCCCCACGGCCGCAACAGACGACGCGCGGGTCGGGCGACGCGCGAGTGTGCGGTGCTGACCAGCGACCACCTGGTATCCCGGAGGTGGCTGCACCGTGCACCGCACCCACCGCGGTGGCGGTTTGTCGTCGACCAGGCGATCGTCGCCCGGACGAGCGCCGCAGCCGCTCGACGTGTGTTAGTGCGTCGGGTGGCGGAGCGCGGGGGAGCGGGTGGCGGGCGGACGGTGATCGCGCGCGCGGGTTGTTGGCGCGTGAACGCGGTTTATGCGACACCGCACTTTCAGGCGGGGCTGGGTCTGGAAGCTGAGGAAGGGTTGAGGCAGAAAGTTGATGTCAAATCGTTTGTTTTGCGCGGGTAGAGGTTATGCGGCAGGATATCGACAGGCGCGATGCGTTGATGCTGTAGTGAGTCCAGACGTCGTCTCAGTAGGGATAACTGAGTGTAGTTGGAGGGGGCGTTGAGAGCATGGCTTGATGTGCGCGTGCGAAAGGAGTGGACACCCATGACGTCATCTTATCCTCCTGCTCTAGTCCCACCCGCAACAGCCCGCAACGCCCGTGAAATCCGCCGTGCTAGCGTAGATGGCACGGTGTAAACCGCCGGATGGAATACTTGGAGTGGTAGGCACAAGTTTCAATATCAGAAGGAAGAAAGGGTTGGACGGTCACAGGAAAACCATCACGGAGTCCCAGCACCCGAAACAGTGGACGGACGGACGACCATCAGCGCAAAGAACGATCATTGTGAGCTGGCCACAGAACTCAGCCGTAAGTGCGTTGATGCGCGGCGGGGTGTCGGTTTTGGGAGCGCGGTCTCAGCTGGACACGTCCGCGTGGACCGCGCAAAGAAGTGAATCCGACCGGGGGGTTCGTTCGTCGCACGGAGTCGCTTGAGCTCGAAGCGGCGGCGGGCGGTGTGCAGCCTGCGAGGCGCGCCCTGAAGGCCTGACTGGTGCCCCGCAAGGCACGCGATCGCGTAGGGTTCAGGTGCGTCTTACCAGAAGCACGGAGACTCGCGCGCGGGGGCATAGTCAGATGGTTGATGGCTATGCCTGTCGAGGGTGCTGTGTGGATCAAGGGTCGAGAACGCTTGTGCGTACTTGACCCCGAACTTGTGTACATCCAGCCTGGCCACCCTTCGAAGTATCGGGGGGCAGACCGAGGCTGATCGGTGACCGTCGTGTGCACGCTGAAGCTCGCCTTCGCCGTTCGGCCCCGAGGGGAAACACATGCGTGGGTCTTGGCGGCAGGAACGCGTGGGTCGTCCGCCGTTCGCGGAGATGGGGCGCGGGTGGAAGGGAGGAAAAAGAAGTCGGCAGCGGTGCGCGCGACGCGACCACAGAGGGTGGTTCCTGAGCCGGGCGTCGGATGATGAGTGGATGATGGGTGCGCGCAGCCGACGAGCCCTCCCCGCGTCTGACGGGAGAAAAAAGTGTGGAGAGCAGGTGGGTGCCCCACGGGACGTGATGGACCGTGGTGTTGGGACGCGGGTGCTGGTGCGGGGTAGGCCAGGGTAGGCTGCCGAGGACGTTTGGTGCGAGGGTGGTAGGTCGCGGCTAGCTTGGTTTGGCGGGAGGACAGCACGAGACTCGGACATCGATCAGCACCAGGAGGCGGCGATAAGTCCGGCGCATCTGGGGTCGACAGCGGGGAGGCGTTCAGGAGGTCAATTTGCGTCCAGTGCGAGACGTTTTCGATGAAAGGCCTGCGCAGCGAGCCCAGACGGTTCGGGCGCCGTGGGGGATGGATGGATGGGCCGCGGGCGAGGGTGGGCGACCGGGCGCGCAAGCCCCGAGCGACGTTCCTGAACGGCCCCGCTTTCGGATCAGACGCGCGCTCCGGGCTCTCTGCAGCGTTGTGGAGGTTTGGGTTCGAAATGGTGCTCTCCATGTCGCCACTGCTTTCGCCACCCTCGCGTTGCCGTTGCGGTTTCGCTCTGGCAGTGGCACGCAGGGCGCGGTATGGCAGAGGGCGCGACGGTAAACGTTCGAGGCGCGCCGGGGGCTGCGGATCTTCGTCCAGCGAGCGGCGCGACGGTTCACCACGCCCGGTGAGCCTTCCGGGAGCCGTGAGGGCCTAGCCGGTGACCGTTCCGTTGGACGTGCTCAGGCGGGGGACGAGCTGGGACGAGGCCCCTCCGCCGGCCAATCACCGTTCCCGACGGGTCGGCGAGCAAACGCGTCGCGAGCGGGCCCAGGCGGGGAAGTGCCTGAACGAGAGGTCCTGGGCACGGGCAGTGGGCACAGGCGTCGGGGAGGACGCATGGTCGCCTGGGGTGAAGACGCGTTTCACGGCGGAGGCGACGACGGCAAGCCCGACGACGCGCCCACCGCCAGCAGCGATCGGGACCGGCTGTCGGCCCTCGCGCCGGGTCCCGCGCCGTGGCTACAGTCGGCGTCGCGCTCGCGCCGGGGACGAGCACGGACGGGTCTTGACAAGTTCGAGCTTGAGGACTGGTGCGGCAGGAGGAGGGCTACCGAGCGCGATTGGCGAGCGACGGGGCATCAATGGCACGGATCTGCGTGCTCAGAGCACGCGGACGGGCAGCCATCAGCGACGCCGACGCGGGCGAATGCACATTGCGAGGAGCGATCGCCGCGTCCGCGCGGGCGAATGCAGGCGAGGGGCGGGGGCGGGAGAGGGCACCGCGGGGCGTCGGTGTGCGCGGTGGGCGCGGTGGGCAGACGAAGGGGGCCAGCGCGGGCGAGGGCGGGGTGCGGGGCGCGGGTGCGGGGTGCGGGGACGGCGGGCGTGGGGCGCCTCTGGGGTTAATCTGATCTGGCTGATGGCCCACATGGGATGGAGCGACGGGCGCCTGCTCGTCGCCCTCCTCTTGGCTCGAACGACTCCCTGCTCGGGTATAAAATGACCTCGCCCGCCGCCCTTCCCCGCTCGTGGTTCGCTCGTCCACTCCCCACACCCGACCCGCCTCTCTCCCAACGCATCTTCCCCAATCATGCCTGGCGGTCCCGTTGCAACCGGCGCCGGTATCGGTGTCTCCGGCGGCAAGAACAAGCTCGCCGGAATCTTCATGACCGCCTTCGCCGCCTTTGGTGGTATCCTCTTTGGCTACGACACCGGTGTCATCTCCGGCATCAAGGAGATGAAGGACTTCCTCACCGTCTTCGGTGTGCCCACCACCAACGTCGCCACCTACCCGTTCGGCTACTTCCTCCCCTCCTCCCGCGAGTCCCTCATCGTCTCCATCCTCTCCGCCGGTACCTTCTTCGGTCAGTCTCTCTCTACTCTCCTGTCCCTGCCCCTCTCACCCGCATACACACAGGTGCTCTCCTCGGCGCTCCCGTCGCTGACATCTTGGGCCGTCGCCTCGGCATCGTCGCCTCATGCCTCGTCTTCTGCCTCGGTGTTGCCCTCCAGACCGCCGCTCTCACCATCCCCACCTTCGTCGTCGGCCGTGTCTTCGCCGGTCTCGGTGTCGGTCTCGTCTCCACCCTCGTCCCCATGTACCAGTCCGAGTGCGCCCCCAAGTGGATCCGTGGTGCCATCGTCGCCGGCTACCAGTGGGCCATCACCATCGGTCTCCTCCTCGCCGCCGTCATCAACAACGCGACCAAGGACTTTGACAACCACTCCGCCTGGCGCATTCCCATCGCCATTCAGTTCATCTGGGCTTTCGTCCTCGTCGTTGGTATGCTCTACCTCCCCGAGTCTCCTCGCTGGCTCGTCAAGAAGGGCCGTGACGTTCAGGCCGCCGCCTCCCTCGCCCGCATCACCTCCCTCTCCAAGGACGACCCCGAGATCGAGAGTGAGTTGAACGACATCCGTGCTGCCCTCAAGGAGGAGCAGGACCGCGGCGAGGGTTCATACGCCGACTGCTTCAAGCCCTCCCACAACAAGATCCTCCTCCGTACCCTCACCGGTATCTTCATCCAGGCGTGGCAGCAGCTCACCGGTATCAACTTCATCTTCTACTGTAAGTTCCCTTCCCTGATCTACGCCCGTGAGATCCCCACCCTAATCTTCCCACCCAGACGGCACCACCTTCTTCCAGAACTCGGGCATCTCCAACGCCTTCCTCATCTCGATTGCCACCAACATCGTCAACGTGTTCGCTACCCTCCCCGGCATGTGGGGTGTCGAGCGCTTCGGCCGTCGTTCCCTCCTCCTTTGGGGTGCCGCGCTCATGTGTGTCTGCGAGTACCTCGTCGCCATCATCGGTGTCACCATCTCGATCGAGAACCACGCCGGCCAGCAGGCGCTCATCGCCCTTGTCTGCATCTACATTGCTGGCTTCGCGTCCACCTGGGGTCCGATCGCCTGGGTCCTTACCGGCGAGATCTTCCCGCTCAACGTTCGTGCTAAGGGCATGTCCATGTCCACCGCCTCCAACTGGTATGTTTCTCCGTTCTTGTCTGCTCACGTGAGGATGTGTCTGATCGACCGTCTCTCACAGGCTCTGGAACTTCGCCATCGGTTACGCCACCCCCTACATGGTCAACACCGGCCCTGGCAACGCGGGCCTCGGTGTCAAGGTGTTCTTCATTTGGGGCTCGACTTGCGCTGGATGCTGGGTCTTCACCTACTTCTGCGTGCCAGAGACCAAGGGTCTCTCGCTCGAGCAGATCGACCTCCTCTACCAGAACTCGACCCCTCTCACCTCCCGGCGCTACCGCGAGGAGATCCTTGCCCAGGACATCCACGTCGGCGACATCAAGGAGGACCACCAGCACCACGACCACGTCGACGAGAAGACGCAGGAGACCGTGTAAAGCTGCTCTTCCGTCTGAACGCTACCTTTATGTCCCCCGCGTTGTGTACGATTCGTAGGCGCCTCTTCCTAATCCTCCCACCCCCTTACGAGCACGTAGTTGTAATGTGTAACGAGTACCTCACGACCGTCACAGCATCCACCTCATCCCTCTGTTTCCACCACTTCTCTCATCGGATGTTTTGGGCGTTTCCCCTCCACACCCCTTATTCCTATCGTACGTGTGGGTCGCTCATCCTGCATGCCAGTGCTGCACTCGCACGGATTTGCGTGCGGACCTTGCGGTGTCTTTATACCTCTCGGAGCCCGGAGTATCTGGTTCATGTAGTGGCTTGGGCAAAATGACAGTGTTCTCTCTGCTGCTTACGCTTATCTTGTGTGTCTTTGGGTGGCAGCCGTCGTTTTATTTTACGGGAAGGCGCTTGGACAGCCTGATCTAGTAGGCTGCGGCCAACCACATCCACGTCACCTAGGTGCGCTCCCTCAGGCTCCCTCGTGCGGGGAGGTTGGATATACACGATTAACCTTTGTTGGATACAGCCACAGATCGCCTGTGCGGCGCATGACCGGTATTTGTAACGCGAGCCATTGGCATGATTCCGCGCGAGTGGGCCAGAAATAGTACGCAGAGCACCCAGGCGTCCGCGCTATAGGCTCGATGGTGACTGAACGCGTCTACACGGACGCCAGTGGGTCCAGATCGCAGACGGACATCGTGACCACGACCGTGTGGCTCCTCGACATCGACCGCCCGAAGGAGCACCGCGACGCGATCCTTTCGCACGCGTGGGACCTCGAGGGCGAGCTGACGTTCTAGGACCCGCGCGCGATCCAGGACGAGGTCGCGAGGGAGGCAAGCTCGGGGCTCAAGAGCTCAAGCGGCGCCTCTCCAAGCTTATGTTTCAAGTTTCAAGAGCGCGCTCGCCCCGTCCGCACCGCACTCTGCCTCTTCCTGCTCCGCTCCGTCTTCCTCTGCAACCGCCTCCTCGTCCTCGCACTCGCACTCCTAACGGGCGCGAAGACGCGGTGCTACGGCGCGCGTCGGTCGAGGTGCGCGGGGTACTGCCGCATCGACAAGCGGCCGCGGCGGACGTCTGCTTTGCCTTCCTCGTGGCCGTCGCGGGAGACAACCCGCGCGCGCGAGGCGCAGGGTTCCGGTGGAGCCGGTGGGTGCGGGTGCATCGGATGCTGTCAAGCGGCTCTGACCAGGGTGCGTCTGATGTCGACGATGGGGGTTGCTCCCCTATCCCGAATGTGTTTTGCCTCCTCCTGTGTTGTTTTTCATCGGAGTCTTCCATTAGGGGAGTCTATCAGTCAGTAAAAGAGAGGAGTCATCGCAAAAGCTGGCCAAACTGATGGATACTTGTCGCTTGACTCCTCGCACGTATCTACGCTCTGTTTTTCGTTCAAGGGCTTCATCATTGGGAAGAAGTATGCTTGGATGGATCCGGGAGGGGATAAAGGCGTTTCTTAGATGCTGCATATGTTGTAGTTACAAGGATACGATAGTATCAACTCCGGCCGTACTTGCCCTCGCCCTCCCAGCGCCGTTCGACGACGAGAGCGTTGCTTTCACCATACTAACACAAGGGAATGGCATTGTTATCAAAGGGTTCACATAATCGGAGTCGTGACTTCTGTGGCCGAACGATCTGCTGAGCAGCAAATGACACATTTGCCTCCGAGATAATCTAGATTCATTTTGGATGGGAATATCTGGCATGCATCATCACACCCTAAGGGCCGCGTGCCACTCCGTGGGTAAGATCGTCTATGCGCCCGCGGCGTTGGCCTGAAGGCCTTGTGCGAGTGCCAAGAGAGACAATACTGTCGTGTGTGTCGTGGTGCCATTCGTGCGGTGGATAATGGCAGTGCGGAAGAGCGGGCTGCTTCCCGGACGGCGCGGAGCACAACGCGCCGCTCGTTCCACTCATCTGTCTAACTTCCGCAACTGTGACGACGGACCGCGTGACGTCCTCACCCGAGATCTATCCTTCATTGAAGGCTCTTGAGCACAGCTGCATATCCCAGCAGAGGCAGGAACATGCACTGTCAGGAATGCATGCGCGCACCCGTGCGAAAGCAGCCGAGCTAGCTCAAAAGGCTGAACGCCAGAGACGGCTACAAAAGAAAGCACATCCACCCCCGGCAGTGTGGCGGCGCGGACCGCTTCTTCGTCGGCCACTGCGTCGAGCGCGTGGGAGTGTCCCCGAACGCGCACTTCCCCGTCGTCGCCCTCGAATACGCGAGGCTCTTGGCCGGCGGGGACACGGCGGTGCGCGATGTGCGCGTGTCCTACCGTCCTGCAAGGCCCACGGACGGGATGGAGCGGGCGGTGGAAGGCACGCCGCCGCATGTCGGAGATGCTCGTGCGACGTCGTCGTCCCCGGTTGGATCGCCGCGGGGCTGGCGAGGCATGGGCTCACGATGGGAAGGTTTGTCCGGCAAAATGGCGGGGGGAGGGGAAAGGGACACGGCAACGGTACGAACGCGGAGGAGACGATGGGGGAGACGACGCACCCGGCGGACGCCGCGTTCGTCCTCCGCGGCGCAGACGAGACGATCCGCATCCATATGGGGAGGTGCGACTGCCTCGGGGCGCGCCTCGCCGTCGTCGTCGCAGGGTCGGGGTCGGGGTCGGGGTCGGTCGCGGTGGTTCCGCGCCTTGCGTCTGCGGCCACGACGGAGACGCTGTCTTCGACTTCGACGTCGGCATCGTCCGTGGAGCAAGACAAAAAGCGGCGGCAGGAGATCGAGCTGGGAGTGGGAGTGGGCGAGGGCAGCTTGGGGATGCGGTGCCCATCGGGGCGCATAGCGACGTGGGAGGGCGGGGCGAAGGAGTTCGTGCTCGGAGAGCGGCGCGTCCGGCTGACGTTCCGGGCGTGGTGACGCGGGGGAGTGTGTACTCGATGGGTGTCGAGCTGGGAACGGTGGGTGGAGAACAATAGCGCAGGGTGCAGTAGGCAAGGCTGCGGGTATGCTCTGGGGTAGCGCGGTACTGTCTGTGGTTTTAGGTTACGGAAGGCGAGCATGGCTGCATGGGCGTAGCATGGCAATAAGCATACCCGGACTTACGCTCGGAATACGTGTAGTATGTGTCCGATTGAGGCGGGGCGTGAGGCGGGCCACGGTGTCGTAAGGAGAGGGTGACTTCGCCAGACGGGGGGAAGCAGTGAACGACAACAATTGACTCAGAGCGAAGCACTGCGCATGAAATACCGGCTGGGATCCTGCGAACAGGCGATGGTGTGCTTCTGACTTGCGCACAAGACGCTCGGTCCCATCTCCCGTCTGGCTGCCTACATAGGAGCGAGAACGGCGAGCGAGAGTGGGCCGGGCAAGCTGGGGGTTAACCTCGAAAGGCGTGGCGGAGAAGCTAGCGCCGACCGCCAGTTCCCAAGCGCCACGGAAGCGCTTACATCAGCGGCGAGGGAGCGCAGGCCAGCGAGCCAGGAGCTCCTTCTCTAGTGTTCTCACTCACCGCGTCCGCCCCGTCCACTGTCCTTTCCAGCCTGCCCGGTCGCGCCGCCATGGCCAGCTCCTCCTCTTCCTCTTTCGATGCCGCCGCGTCCGCCGCCAGTGGCAGCGACGGCTTCACGTCGAGCTCCGATCTCCTTCTTGGCTCCTTTGACCCCGCAAAACTTCATCCACTGGCTGGTCTCGAAGACAAGCTCGACTACCTCCAGCTTGATGACGACAAAACAACCGACCTCCCAGGCGCGGAGGGTGCCATTCCCTCGCGGGGTTGGAGCGACGATCTGGCTTATGGCACCGGGACGATGTACCTTTCTGGTACGTACGCACGCTTCATCGGTGTGCGCCCCCGCCCCCGGTCCATCATCCTTCTCTTCGAACCCCAGCTCGTTTTGATGATGCTAGTCCACCCGCACGTCACCCTCTTTCGTCACACCTTATCGCCTCTTATTGTTTTGCACCATCACATGCTCACACCCGTCCTCCAGGACTCGCCCTTGGCGGCGTGTGGGGGCTGCGCGAGGGCGCACGGAGACCGCTCGCAGTGTCCAATGCCCGACTCAGGATCAACAGCGTTCTCAACTCCGTCACCCGCAGAGGCACCTTCATTGGCAACTCGGCCGGTTGTCTCGGTGCGGACCCGTCCTCCCTCCACCCTTGACGTGTTCGCACTCTAACGGATCCCCCTCTCTCTCCCACCTCGCACAGCCCTCGTCTACAACGGTTTCAGCTCCACAATAGACGCGATCCGCGGCGAGCACGACATGTACGGGAGCATGGCCTCTGGCGCGCTCACTGGCGCTTTGTATAAGTCAACCGGTGCGCCTTCTCGATCCTGCCTCCCCGATCAATCGTCCTTATTGTCTTGCCACGTTCTAGCCGGCGTGAAGCCCGCTCTCGCCGCAGCAACTTTCATCTCGGCCCTGGCTGGTGTCTGGAGTTATGTTAAGACTAGAGTCTAGTATTTTACCCCCTGTATAATCTATCGCATGCTAATCTCATGTGAGTCATCGCTCCCCCGCTTTCTACACCCCCTTCTGCTACTGCAGTTAAGTTTAGATGAGACGTTCCGCGGCGGGCCAGCAAGGGCCAGCCGTTGACTCGGGCCTCGGCGTCATGGGTTTGACATTACCTACCTCTAAGCCCTCCCGCCGTGGAACCGGCAGAAACTCTGCATCGATCAGCCTTCCGGGTCGCAGTTCCCCTCCTTGTTCCATGCCCTCTTCGCGTATTTATGTCCGCGACCAGATGTGGCTAAGACCGCCCCCTCGGCTCATTGACTCGTTCCACGCTCCTGGGTCCGCTGCCCAGGCTGTTTGTGGACGCCCACGCAGTACCTGTCACCGAAGAGCGCTGTCCGGACTTCAAAAGGCGTCCGCCTTCGGACGGTCTCTCCCCGCGCACCCACTGCCCCTCCTCCTTTGGCAGTCTTCGAGCGCGTATGGTGCGCAGTTTTTTCTGCATGCCTCCACGCTGTATCCCGCTTCACGCTTTTCCTTACCACATGGACAGCTCGCGGAGTCCTTCCACATCGTCTCTCGTTCAGCCCGTGAGGGACAATGTGAGGGCGCCGGCGCAGGTCCCTCACCGTCGCCGAAGGATCGCTCCAAGGTCTCCATCAACTTTCTCTCAAGCGAGCACACGCATCCAGACTCCTCGAACCGCGCTAGAAGCCCTCCGTCTCCTTTGTCCACCAGGGCACGCGGGGTCAACCGGCCCCTTGTGTTCCCACAAAATTTTGATGATGTGCGGCTCGAAATCGAGGCCGCGAGCAGCTCCTCCAGGTGAGCACTTTGTCCTCATGCACGCTCTCCCCGCATGCGTACGTGCTGAAAGATTCGGCGCCAGGACATATCGTCTGGAGATTGTGCAGCATCCAGACCGGACCGCGGAGTCCGGGGCGTCGACACTCACGCGGCTGCCGTTGGCACCGCCTCTGATTGTTCAACTGCACATGCGCACGGCTGACGGACGGGATGTGACTGAGTGAGTGGCTTGGGCAAGAGCGAGGGGAGAACTGAACCCGGACCGTGGCCGCAGCGAAGCCGAGTTCCCGTTCTTGGTGGCGCAGCTCTCCCTACTCAACGGTGAGGGAGGAGCGCCCATGGACTACGCAGCCGGGGACGTCGATGGACGCGAGCGGCTCCTCTACGGCAGCCTGGTCTCGTCCCCGCAGATACTCAACAACCTGCGCGGCCACCGGGGCATGTACTTCCTCTTTCCGGACGTCGCCGTGCGTCGCCTGGGCCGCTTCCAGCTCAAGGTTGTCCTCATCCGCATGCCTCAGTGAGTGCGCCAACTTTGGTCCCCGTCCCCCGTCATTTCCTGAGCATGGCGCAGACTCGACGAACCGACCATGCTCGCTCAGCGGCGGAGCCCGACAATCGTCGCCGCTGCCCAGTCACTGCCGTTTGAGGTTCAGCCCCGCGGCGGGTATGTCGCTCCCGGTGTGTACCCGACGTTTCTGTGGCGCGGGTTCGACATCGCTGACCGACACACAGCTCAGACGCCGTTGACGCAGTACTTCCTCCAGCAGGGGGCCCGAATGTACGCTTTTGGTTCTAACGTCCAGCTTGCCCGAGGCGTCCGCTGAGCCCCTGCCCCCACTCAAGGACCGGGTCACTCCCGCGCGCTCTGTAGCCCCCTCCCCCCTCCACACTTAACCCAAACACGCACGCATCCACACACTCCCTCACGCCCACGACCCACGCACGACGCGGCAGATCCCGCACGAACCACACACCGTCTATGGTTACCGTCGACTGTGTGCCGGCGCGTGGCGCGAGCCTTAACCGCCGCCCTTGTATTCTGACGACTCCCCGCGACGCGCAACCCCTGCCTTCGACCATTTCGTTCTTACACAACCCCCTTGTTCTCGTGGACCCATGCCGTTCGCCTTGTACCCACACGTGTACACGATGCGTTGTACAGATGCCGTATCCGTATAGAATAATGCCGACATTCCCGACCTCGTTTGACGGTCACCAGTCGTCTGAGCCTGCCGAATGGCCAGGCGCTCCAAGGACATTTGAGTAAGTTGCGTCACCCGGTTGAGGCGAGGCGGAGCGCGAGGTGGGACGGATATTGGAGATGGGCGGCCCGTGATGAGGTGAGCAGCCGCCGCCGCATGTTTGAGGGGAGGCGGGTATTGGACTAGTGGTCCGTGGAAGGCGTCGCGGTGGCCGGAAGAACCTCTGTGCGTACCAGAGCGGCGGATCGAGGAGAGGCAGGAGGCTGCTGCGTGCGCAATCCGCAGCTTCGGGGCACTGAGCTAGTGCCGCTCAAGCTGTACGATAGGAAGCCTGGAGAGCGAGCGGTTTTGGCTGGCGGGTGCACCGGTCTGCACTGCGGACGAAGAGGGTGAATGTAGGGGCTCTGGAGGAGGCGGTGGGCATGACGGGAGATTGGTCAGAGGAGGAGGGTAAGCCAGAGCCGAGAGGGGGGCACCCGCGATAGCGCCCGCTATACCCGCAGACGCTCGGCATGTGGGCCGATGGCGCCCACGTGCGGCGTGGCTGAGCGGTTCCATATATAAACACCCCAAGGGTGGCGCCGATTAGCCTCTCACACTTACACCTCACGCACCCCTTCATGTCGAACAAGGATTACTACGGCGGCGGCGGCCAGCAGCAGCAGCAGCAGCAGTACTACCCTCCCCAAGGTGCGTTCTTCTACGCGTAGGTGGCTGCCGCGCCGTAGTTTATGTCCTCCTCCAGGTCCTCCCCCGGGCCAGGGCGGCTACTACGGCGGCCCCCAGCAGCCACAACAAGCATACGGCCAGCCTGGCTATGGCCAACAGCCCTACGGCCAACCTGGCTACCAGCAGCCCTACCAGCCCCAGCCTCCGCCACAGACCGTATATGTGTACGTGAAGTCCTCCTGCACGCGCGAGGGGCCGGTCCGTCTAACCTCCTGTTCACAGTCAGCAGCAAGACAAGGGTGGAGCCGGCGGAACTGGTTGCCTTGCGTGTCTAGCGGGCGCTTGCTTGTGTTGCTGCGCGGAAGGTGCGTTTCCATTCTGCGCCAGGCGGCGAATCCATCGTTGCTGACGACGAGCTACCGCGCAGAGATGCTCTGCGACTGTCTGTTCTAGGCGCTGCGGATCGTACGTTTTCAGTACTCGCCATCCTACCATCCCGTTCTCTTGCGCCCCTTGACGTACCCCACGACGATTTCTTGCTTTGTATGCCTCCTTGTATAGTAGGACTCTACTACCCCTCTTCACATAGGATCACGCGCGTAATCACCGAGCGGACTTGTCGATGGGCTCGAATTTGAGTGCGTGACGCGGGATGGCTAAATGAATTCAAGTGTGCCACCGATGTCACTGCCCGTGCGGTCTTGAGAGATTGGCGGACCGGTGTGTGGTTTGCTCGGCTTGTCTCCCTCGACGTTCGCTGGCAGTACTCTCAGTCGCCCAGGCAGTGCACGCCGCACGGCGGCGAGGCCGGCCGGTCTGGACCGAATGCGGCCGGGCGCCCGGCGGGTGGCAAAAGCGCGGGCTGTGATTTGTTGAGCGCGCTTGCCGGGTGGGCCCGGGGGGAGGTGGGGCGTGACCGCTGTGACGCCGGCGAGCCTTGCTCTCGAATATCCGCGTCGACGACGACCCTTGCACTCCCCTCCTCCTCCAAAATGCTCGCCAGGCTCCCCGCGGGTGCCGCGAAGTCCGTCGCCGGCCTCTCGGCGCACGCTCTGCGCCTTCCAACGTTGCCCGCGGCCTTTCGGTGCGTTTACTGGCCGTTTTGCGTTCCCTGACGCGCTAATGCGTCCACCAGCGTGTCCGCTTTGCTTCGACCTCCTCCGCCTCTGGCTCCGCGTTCGAGGTGTGTACACCTTTCTTTCGTGTCTCTCGTGCGCCTTTCAACGGCGAACCATCCATTTCAGTCCTTTGTCAACTCCCGCGCGACCCTTGCCTCCGCGACCCTCTTGACTGTCGGTTCCGTCGCGTGGTATGCCAACCTCTACGGCACCCTCCCCTTCATTGGCGAGGTCCACGCAAGCAGCGGTCTCGCCGAGGAGGGTCTACACTCCACCCACTACCCCTGGTCCCACTCCGGTTGGTTCGACTCTTTCGACCATGCCAGGTAAACGCTTTCCGTCTCCTTCCGGCCCGCGCGTCTCTGACACGTCCGACGTCCAGCATCCGGAGAGGCTACCAGGTCTACCGCGAGGTCTGCGCCGCCTGCCACTCGCTCGACCGCATCGCCTGGCGCAATCTTGTCGGCGTCTCGCACTCCGTCGACGAGACGAAGGCGTTGGCTGAGGAGGTCGAGTACGAGGACGGTCCCAACGACCAGGGTGAGATGTTCCAGCGCCCAGGGAAGCTCTCCGACTACATGCCCGCTCCTTACCCAACGAGGAGGCCGCGCGTGCTGGCAACGGCGGTGCGCTTCCCCCCGACCTGAGCCTGATCGTCAAGGCCCGTCACGGCGGCGCGGTACGTGGTGTTTGTGCGGTTCTTGCGCAGCGCGCGTGTTCATGCGGGCTCGGGTCCGGATAGGACTACATCTTCTCGCTCCTCACTGGGTACAGGGACCCCCCTGCTGGCTTTGAGATCCGTGAGGGCATGAACTACAACCCCTACTTCCCCGGCAACGCCATCTCCATGGCTCGTGTCCTCTTCGACGGCCTCGTCGAGTACGACGACGGTATGTTTAGTTTCGCCTGCGTTTTGCGCGTCCGTGCTTGCTGAGCTGTTCGTGCTCGCTTTTTTCAGGCACTCCTGCCACCACTTCGCAGATGGCTAAGGACGTCGTGACGTTCCTCAACTGGGCAGCGGAGCCTGAGCACGACGAGCGGAAGAAGGCGGGTATCAAGGCGGTCATCCTCTTCTCGACCCTCACTGCTATTTCGCTGTATGTCAAGCGCTTCAAGTGGTCGGTGATCAAGTCGAGGAAGATTTGTGAGTCTCCACCGTGTGAACGTAGTGTGTGTTGTGTACTAACGAAGTGGCGCAGCATACAACCCTCCCTCGGGTCACTAAGTCCCCCGTAGAGTAGCTTACACCAGCCGCCTAGAGGTCGTTTGGGACATCTGTGTGCATAGTCGAGATCCAATCGGACCGTTCATTCCACATGACTTTCTCAATTTGTGTTGGTCGGATGGCCCGTTCTGGAGTAGGGCGGTTTCTAATACAAAGTAATCTATCGCCGCACAGTCCGGTCGCTTTGCTGCACAGTACTTTTCTTCTACCCAAGAGGAGCGGTAGTGAATGCGAAACCCGGTGTGAAGGGTTCAGTGAAGGCTGCCAGTTGAAGCTGGAATAAAGCGCGTGAATAAAATATGTAATTCTAGATGGGCGGCTATTGCCCACGCCGTTCCACACTCGGTCTTGTTGCTCTTCCTCCCTCATCGCTCACCCTCCCAACGCACGAGTCTATCTTTGCTTGTCACCAAATACCCGCACGCTTTCCATCTCGCTCGCTGCATCTATCTCCTCACAGTCACATCAGGTCTCGACCCGTCAAGTTCTGTTCAAGATGTCAACAGATAGCTGGCCACCACAGCTCAAGTGCGGGACTATAGCACTGCCCTCTCTTCGAATGACTTGCTCACGCACATACCTAGGGAATGGGTTGCTCAATGCTTGGGGCAAATGACCGAATCAAACCGAGCGGAAGCCCAGGCAGAGTTAAAACAGGTGATTGCTGACGCTTTTGCGGCCAAGACTCTATGGACGACAGACTGGAAGGGTGTGCAGCTGCAAAGGTATGTGGCAACCTGTCTCGTTCCAGCAGATCACGGCTCAGCACCCTCCTGGAGTCTGCTGCCCAAGCCCCCGCCCTCGTTTGCTTCGACCAGCAATCTGAAGCGCAAACTGTGAGCCACTTTTTGCGTGTCTGCTCTATCCATATCTCAACTTCGTTTGCGACAGGGGTGACAATTCGAATAATCACATGAGCAACAAGAAGACAAAGAAGGCGAATGCGCTCGCGAAAACGCTCAGCGCGCAGGCCGCGGCCGCCGGCGCAAACGACCTCGTCGCACTGAACCGGAGAGCGCAGCGTTTCCAGCGAGAGCACGAGATCGAGCGGCAGAAAAGTTCGCGTCAATCCGGCAATCCTAGTTCTCATAGCTCCTCTTCGTTCGCTAACAACCCCCCCTTCAAATCCCGGTCGGGGACCCCCGCCAACTACGACACGGACGAGCCCGAGGTCAACCCGGTGAGTGCATGTGGCGCTCTTGTGGTAGCGGAGTCGTCGGGGGCTTATGGCCCCCAGAACGTCCCTGGATGGGACCGGTTCACGATCGTGGGCACTTCAAAAGAGATCTTCAAGGACTATTTGCGACTGACATCGGTGAGCCTGCTTCTGCTCCGCCTTTTGCGTCTCGGGACTCAGCACCGCGCCGCCCAGGAACCGAAACCGGAACAAATTCGCCCGTATAACGTACTGCAAGAGACCTTGGCCCAGCTCAAGAAGAGGTGGCGGGAGAAGGCGACGTACAATTGGATGTGCAGCCAATTCAAGAGCCTGCGACAGGATCTCACCGTGCGTCTGCCCATCTGCGCTCGGTCTGTGCGCCGCGCGTCGGCCCCCTTCTCCCGGCGGGCCGCGGGGCTGTGTGGAGGGAGCGCGCCGTTCACACCTTATTGTTTCTCTGGCAGGTGCAGCGCATCAAGAATGAGTTCACGGTGACGGTGTACGAGATCCATGCGCGCATGGCGCTTGAAGTGGTGAGTCGTGTGCGAGGGTCGTTGCGCGGTGCGCTAAGACGAGGACGTAACAGGGCGACATGGTCGAGTACAACCAGTGCCAGGCCATGCTTCGTAATTTATATGAGCTGGGCATCCCGGGCAAGGTTGAAGAGTTCACGGCGTACCGTATACTCTTGCTGCTGCACGGGCGCAATCGCAGTGGTACGTCCGCCCGTATGTTCCCGCGAAGCCCTCGCTAATGTCGGGCGCGTGTGCAGACTTGAACTTGTACGTAGGTCAACTAACACAGAAACAGAAGTCCGGACCAGCGGTGCGGCACGCTCTCGCCGTCCAGCGCGCAGTGGCCATGGGGAACTACCACGCGCTCTTTGACTTGTATCTGAATGCTCCCAATATGGGAGCCTACATCATGGACCACTTCATTGATAGGGAAAGGGTACGCGCACTGATGGTCATGACAAAAGCGTGAGTGCCAGCCCTTCCCCGTCCTTTCCCCACTCCCTTCATCCGCCGCACTGCCTTCCATCCTCCTCCCTCGCGCCGACGGAGGGCGGAATTCTGTTGCTCGGGTATCGGATGGCCGTCGCCGTCGGAGGTCGGAGGTTGGATGTTGAACCGCTCGCTGACGCACTCCCTCCCCGCCGGGTGCGCTCTCCACCAGATACATCACACTCAAGCTCTCGTTCGTGACGAACGAGCTCGCGTTCGAGTCTCTGCAGAACGCACGCGAGTTCCTGGCGGAGCACCGGGTCGCATTCTTCCAGAATCCGAACGCGCCGGATGGGGAGAAGGTGCTCGACTGCAAGCCCGCGGTCCAGCCGCTCGCGCAGGTGTTGGAGGAAAAGTACCGCAGAGTACAGATCAAGGGTGCTGTCTGACCGTTCGTCACCGTCTTATTGTTCTCTCGACGTCGTGGGCGCGGCTTGCCGTACGACTTATCCCCGATTCCGACTGCGACCCCGGCCTCGCGCCTTCCCCCTCCAACCCGTTCACGCCGCTTCGGAGCCTTCGTTCTTCCCCGCTTGGCTTTTGTTGTGCCTGGGTAGGGGCCCGGAGGCTGGTTTTGGAGCGTAGTTGGGTTCTGCGGTCAGGTATACCTTAGAGTTTGTGTATATACACTATCACTTGCAATTCCTGTATTGTGCCTCCGATTCACTTAGGGTTGTCGTCGCGCCGCACGATTCTTCTGATCCGCGGAAACGCACACATGCCTTGCAGAGTTTATGATGGAATGTGATTATTGTATACATGACAGCTTCAGTCGCGCATTCGTGCGGGGATGAATCGCCGCAACACTACATCTCTGACGGAGTAATGGGCCAGACAGGCTGGCGACGACAGTAGCTCCGTGGATATCCGGGATTGGGCGGGGATGGTGACGTAGGTCAGGATGAGAGTCTGGAAGGCAATGAGCACGCGACCAAAGACTGCATCCTCAAGGGGACCGAGCGTACCTTCATGACTTGGGAATTGACGCGGTTCACGGTACTCAGCCATGACCAAGAAAAGGTGTGGAGTTCGGGAGGGTGAAGGGACTGGACGCTTGATCTGTCGGGTCTTCGTAGACTGGGATGACTACGATTGCGAATCTGATCGCCGTGTGAGTGTGAGTCCAGTCGACAGCGAGAGCAGCACTACTCAGCGTGGTGGAAGACTGGGCCGCGTTTGTAGAGCAGCAGGTCGACGCAAAACTTGATGCCGCCTTTGATTACCCAGCCTAGCGAGCGGTAGTAGTGGTATGCCGCATAGTTCACAAGGAAGGGGTTGTCAAACCGATTGTCGTAGGTGGGTGGCCCGTGAGGTACACAGTGCGCATCTTGGAATGTGGCCCATATATGTTTTAGACTCATTGGTTCCCACTGACAGACCAAGTGAGATCAGACAACATCTGTGAATTGATGTATGAAACAACATGCTGTACCGTATGTGAGTTGAGAATAGTCAAACAGTCCAAGTTCCAGGCGAGGAAGAACGCTTCCTGGAGAGTAAGCTGTAGGTGCTCTCGGTCTTCTAGAAGTTCAAGGCCCTGTTCTGTCTCGTCATCTTCTTCCGGCGGTTCCTCGGGCAATGAAGGCTCAGCGGAAACTTGCTGTTGAGGCTTCCAAGTAGCACCTGATGGAATGAAAGTCGGTGCGGCCTCGCGGCCTTCCGCGAAAGCTGCTTCAGCCTCTGCAGCTGCTCGAGCCAATGCAGCAGCGCGGTCGAGCTTGAACTGTTTGCGTTCTTGTCTCCGCTTTTCACGGACCTCTTCCGAGGTCATGTCTGCGATTGCATCGTCAAGGCTGAAGCGACAAGTTGACACAAAACGCACATTTTCCGGCCGCTTTCCGTGCATTGACCTGTCTCGCGAGCCAGGACGGCTCGCTACGGGAGAGATCGCCCTTCCCGAAGAAGCCCCTCCGCCAGAGAATGGTCGAGTCCTTCTCATTTGTGATCCAAACGGAGCGGGTTGCAGGGTCGAAAACGCCTTCGCAGTGAGGGTTCTCGAGCCTGTTTCCAACGCCCCGAAGAGACCGAGGATGTGTACAAAAGTGCGCGGTTGGGGTGGGGAGAGCACGAGCGGCAGGGGGTGCGCATAGATCCTGTTATTTTCTGCTTTCCTGGCACCGCCTTTCTGCCCTCCTTTGCGTTTGTTTGACGAGGATGCCATGGGACGAGACGCGCGAGAAGGAGAGAAAGAGAGATGAAGGAGAGTCACAACAAGAGTGGCTACAGTTGCAGCTTGACAGGAGCGCGTCCGTGACTTTTTGGGCGACGCGTCTCGGAGGCGGACCCATCGCGTGTCGCCTCCTCCCAGATCTCCACCATCCTGCCACTTGCGCTCCGTCCGGGGCACACGCTTTCCAACCGCTTGAAGAGTGCCACGACATTGAAGATACACCATGTCCGAGAAGAGGAGGGCGGAGATCGAGGCCAAGCGGGCGAAGCTTGCGGAACTCCGGAAGGCAAGGACGGACAGGCAGACCGCTGAGGCGGAGCGGAGAGCATCAGACGTGCGTCGCGTCCTTCTCGTTACTGGGCACACAACCTGACAGAATACCTTGACAATAGCGGGGCGGCGCAAGTACCGTTGCCCGCAGAGACGTAGATGACCTCGTTAATGTCCTCATCGGCTCCTCCAGCCGTGGCGACAGTGCGATGGACACGCCTATATCTTCAACGCCTGGAACTCCTGCGCTGGACAGGACAATACCCCTCCCTGGATCTTCTTATGCGCTGTCCGGTCCTTCTTCTGTGTTGTCAGGACGGTTGAGCAGGAATAGCGATGCGGCCTCGGACAGATACAGTCTAGGGACAACTCTCGTCCATTCGCAGAACGGTGCTACAGAGAATGTCATTGAGCGGTACGTTTCTTCAAATACCTCCTAAAGCACATGTCCCATATTGAAGACGAATAGTGAGATGATAGCACGCAGTGTTCCGGATCTCATAGACATTGAGCAGGAGCTGTTCGAGCTTCCGCAGAGGGTGCGTACGGGACCATCGTTGTATGCGTTGGCTTTCGGTGTGGCTTACGAGCGTGCATCATAGGAACGTGTTGTATACAACAAGGAGATTCAGACCATGGACACTCAGGCGGAACCGGAAGCACCCAACGAAGACGAGATCCGCGAACGGGTACATCGCGAGCGCGACGCGGCCGACGCGGAACGATTAGCAAACGAGCAGGAACTTGAGGCCGAGAGCAAGAAGCTGGACGAGGAGATTGCTCAGGAGATTCAAGGTACGCTCCAGAACTAGTCATGGTGTTGACGGTGCCCCTCATTGTCCCACGCGCAGAAATGTCTGAGGAAGAGAAACAAAGCATATTCTCAGCACCAGAATTCTTGGATTTCGTCGAGCAGTCCACCAAGATCATTCAGCGAGCTCTGAACGACAATTACGACTACATCCGAGACTACACTATTGGTGCAGAGAGTGGAACGTACGAGCCAGATTCTTTCCCCTGCTAGACCCAGGCTTATATTTCTTCAAAGCGAGGCATCCGAAGGGAAGGTTAAATGCGTTTGCGCGTTTTATGATGAGCGATATGGGAAGTATCGGTCTATCACAGACATTGACTGGTCGCCGAAGGTATGGATGCCACGTGAGTGAAGAGAAGCATACTCATGCCACCATCGTAGTACCCGGAGCTTAGCTGTGCGGCTTATAACAAGAATCCAGCAGCATTGAACGAACCCGACGGCATTGTGGCGGTATGGAACCTTCACCTGCTGGAACGACCCGAGTTTGTTTTCCATTCTCAGGTGAGCACCACGCGGTTTTGCAGACTCTTGAAGCTCATTGAATGTAGTCCGACGTGTTGTCTGTGGCGTTCTCTCCCTTCCACTCGAATCTAATCTTCGGGGGCACATATTCAGGCCAAATCCTGCTCTGGGACACGCGATCAAAGCACCTACCGGTGCTCAAGACGCCATTGTCGGCCGCCGGTCACACACATCCGGTGTACGCCATACAGATGGTCGGCACGCAGAACGCGCACAACCTCATTACGAGCAGCACAGACGGCACCGTGTGCAGCTGGCTTGTTGACATGCTTGCTCAACCCCAGGTGAACCTCGAGAGATCCTGATTACGCTTGCCGTATTAATCCCGTCTCCTTTTAGGAAACGCTCGAGTTGGTTCACGGTGGGCACAACAAGACAAGCGAGGTCGCTATCACTGCGCTTAACTTCCCGGACAACGAGACGACGACGTTCTGGGTCGGCACAGAGGAAGGCAACGTGTACCAGGCCAACCGGTACGACCGAGCGGGAGCCAAGGCAGGATTGAACCAGTACGACGTCTACAAGGGCCACTCGGGACCGGTCATGGGGGTGCACTTCCATCCACTCGTGGGCCCTGTGGACTTCTCAGATCTATTCCTGTCGTGCTCCGTGGATTGGACGGTGAAGCTCTGGCGGGCGAAGTCAATGGCAAAGCCGTCGACGGTGGCCAACCACGTCGCGCCACTATACTCGTTCGACGAGGCGGACGACTACGTGTACGATGTGAAGTGGCATCCCACACATCCTGCAGTATTTGGGACCGTGGACGGCGCGGGCAAGTTCGACCTATGGAATCTGAACCACGACACAGAGGTGAGTCGCACAGAGGGCGCACACGAGCGTGGCTGACGGGCTATTTACGTGCTCAGGTGCCGGTGGTGTCCACGAACGTCGGGTCGGGCAAGGCGTTGAACAAGATCTGCTGGGAGAGGAAGGACGGACGGCGCGCGGCGCTGGGAGGGAGCGACGGGAAGCTCTATATTTACGACATTGGAGACATGGCCTTGCCCCGGGAGTCGGAGTGGACGGACATGCAGCGGACGGTGGCCGGGATCATGGGCGGTGCCCCGCACGCAAATGGGCTCGGGGACGACTCGGCGAGGATTGTCGCTGGCCGGTGAGGATTGGGGGCCCGTCGGAAGTAACATCGATGTATACCCGCGTGTGGGGACCTGTAATGGGATACGGCATGCTTGTTTCACGAACCACGCTGGACGGATGGGAGTACCAGGGAGGAGGCCTACGCCCGCGGCAGGCCGCACGGAACGGGGGCGCGGGGTGTCCGCCACTAGTTGGTGCCCTCTTCTCTGACCCCACTCGCTCTCCGGCCCTCGGTCCTTTCTCTGCGCCAGTTCGGAGGCCGGTCAGGTGATGCACGCCCGCTCGTCCTGCGCCCGCCGTTGGCTCTCTCTCCCCCGACCCCGCACTTGCCTCCGCACCGTCACCCGCCCAGTCACTCTCCCCCCATCCACACGCGCCATGTCGTCCTTCACCCAGGTCGGTCTGTAGCCCATCTTCCTGTACGCTCTCGCTCAACCTGTGCATATGCGCTCCATCCGTCCAGGAACCGCACAAGTGAGTACACTGCACCTGCTATGTAGGCTCTCGTCGCCAAGCTGATTGGGATGCATTCTCTCCAGACTGCTCGTGTACGTCCATCGATTGCTTGATATTTTTCTGTCTCTTCATACCCTCCAAGCATCCCCGGACCCATTGAAGTCACCGATGAGGTCCGTGCCTGCGATCGTGCTGCTCTTCGCAACGCAACTCATACCGCACTCTACTCCAGGTCCTCTACGCCAATGCGCATCCTTCCATGTCCCACATTTCGCCAGACTTCATCCCGGTCTTTGGCGACTGCATTCGCATGATGCGTCAGGTCCTCTTCACCCAGGATGCACAACCATTCATCATCGCTGGGTCTGGTACTCTTGGATGGGACCAGGTACGTCGCTCTTTTCATCCCTGTGCTTCTTCCGGATCTCCGGCCCCTCATCCGCTCCCCTGCCTCCTTGCGCATCCGGTTCGTACTGTAGGTCTCCGCAAACCTCATCGAGCCTGGAGAGAACGTCCTCGTCCTCAACAGCGGCTACTTCGGCGACAGCTTTGCCGACTGGTCAGTCTCCTCCGGCTCCCCGCCATTCAGAGAGCTCACGCCGAAATCGAAGCTTGCGGACATACGGTGCGAATGTTGACTCCGTTCAAGCTCCGTTCGGTGCGGCCGTGACTCCGTCGGAAGTGGAGGCCGCGCTGAAGGCCAAGAAGTACAAGGCAGTCACGTTCACCCATGTCGACACCTCTACCGGTTCGTTGGCGTGCATCTAAGCCAATACAAACTACTAACAACGATACGCAGGCGTCCTCACCGATGCGCAAGGGATCGCCGCGGCGGTCAAGCGCGTTTCTCCTGATACCCTTGTAAGGCCGATCACGTCAGCCATGACCCTCACTCATACTAGCACAGGTAGTTGCCGACGCCGTGTGCTCAGTAGCCAGCGAGGAGATTCGCTTCGATGACTGGGGCTTGGACGTCGTCCTGACCGCGAGTCAGAAGGGCCTGAGCACGCCGCCAGGCCTCAGCATCCTCGTGGCTAGCCAGAAAGCGATCAAGGTCCGTCTCGTACATTCCACTTTACTACCAGCTTCTAACGCCGCTGGTAGGTCTTCGAGACCAGGGCAAGCCCAGTGACGTCTTACTACGCGAGCTGGAAGAAGTGAGTGCTACTTCTCATCACTTCAAATACACCCGCAGAGTCGTTGTTGTCTAGGTGGCTTCCTATCATGACCGCCTACGAAACCGGCAACGCCGCGTACTTCGCGACCCCGCCTGTGAACCTGATCTACGCTTTCAACGCGTCGCTCACCCAGCTTACGAAGCAAGCACCTTCGCTCGAGGAGCGCTTCCGCCTGCACAAGGAGGCCAGCCAGCGCATGAAGCAGGCCGCTTTGGATATGGGCATGAAGCAGCTGCCTCTGGACATGTCCGTCGCCGCCAACGGCATGACCGCGCTCTGGTTCCCCGAGGGCATCACCGCGGCGGACATCCTGGGGCCGCTCGCGAAGCAGGACATCGTCGTTGCCGGCGGCCTGCACAAAGACCACAAGCGTGAGTGCTCCGTCTTGCCGTATCCCCACGTGTGCGTGCGGGTGATCGACGATCTGAAGCTGACTGCCGTCTGGTTCAGTCAAGTACTTCCGTATCGGGTATGTCTTCGCGCCCCTGTGTGCAGCTGCTGGATGATCGGCGGGCGTCACTGACACGCATGTGGTATCCAGACACATGGGCATCAGCGCGGTCGACAAGAACCGGGCCGACGTCGAGAAGGTCATCTCCGCCCTGCAGGCGAGTCTCGCCGAGGCCAAGGCGAGCAAGAACGCGTAAGGAAGAAGTCGTTTGTCTGTTGTAATAGAACACTCCCCCGTTGAGCTCATTGTAAAACTATCGTCGCACATCTGGGAAACGGGACGGAACGAAATCGACGCTTCGCGGAACGCAGTGCCGTCGCCGCCCCTACAGACGGGCCAAAACACGGGCTTCGGCCGCTCTATGCCCACCGCGCGGCTCTGATGGCTGTCCGCCCACAAGCGAGCGGAAAGGAGAGAACAACGATCGTGAACCCCATCTCCACCGATTTCATCTCAGCGGCGCAGGCTGATCGTAAATCTTGCAGGCAGTGAGCGCGGCCCGCAGGGCGGGGCTCCGTCGGTGCCCCGCTCCGCCCCTGGCGACATGCGGGCCCGCCGTTATCTCCACCAAGTCCACCAATCGAGTCCCGCCCGTATCTCGAGTCGTTCAAGTTGCCGCCGCCGAACATCCCAGAGCCAGGAGACGGGTCGCGACTTGCCTTGCTCGGGGACGGATGGGGTCAGTGGCGAACTTCATGGTACCTGAAAAGATGCTGGATGTATAGAGGGTGACTAGTGTATCTTGTTTGTACATGGCTATCGCTATAGATGGTACTTCTATCTGCTCGAATGCTGCGAGCTATTACACCAGAGAGGACGTCTAGATGCGGCTGCGAACGGCTGGCGAGAGGGGAGGGGGGGGGACCCTACGCGGTGACCGCGATCTCGCGATACTTGCCCTCGCCGCCCATTCGGTCGTACCACTCCGCACCGGAGGTCGTGGGCGCGATGTATCCGGCGCGGATGACGAAGTCGCCAAAGTGTTCGCCGTCGTGTCGCTCGAGCGCGTAGCGCTTGATCATCGGGCCCAGGATGGCGAGGATCTCGGGCTCGGTGACGGTCTCTGTACAGAGGAACGAGAGGGACAGCGTGTGTCAGTACTAGATCGTGGGGAGCGAGGAGGTAGAGACGGGAGGCGCACCGCGGTAGATCTTGTTCAGACGCTGGCCGTGGTAGCCACCGCCGAGAAGCATGAGGTACGTCCCTGGGGCCTTGCCGACGAAGGCGACCTCGGCGAGGTAGGGACGCGCGCAGCCGTTCGGGCAGCCGGTCATGCGCATGACGATCGAGTCGTTGCGGAGCCCGTTTTCCTCGCAGATCTTTTCGACCTTCTCGACGAGGATGGGCAGGTACTGAGGAGACGGTAACGTCCGTCAGCAATGGCAAGGTAAACGCAGCAGAAGGTGGGAACGTACCCGCTCAGATTCAGCCATGGCGAGACCACATGTAGGGAACGACACACAGGCAGACGAGGACAGACGGAGACCTGAAAACGCAAGGTTGTCGAGCTTGTACTCGGCGAGCAGGCGCTTGATTGTGGGCAGCTCCGCGGGTGGGACGTCGGAGATGACAAGGTGCTGGTTCGCGGTCATGCGGAACGTGCCCTTGTGCACCTTCGCGATCTCGCGCAGGCCGGTCTTGAACGCCTTGCCCGGCTCGTCCTGCACGCGCCCGTTCTCGATGAAGCACGTAAAGTGGTGCTTGCCGTCCTGACCGGTCGCCCAGCCGAATTCATCCACGTTCTTGTCGAACGTGAACGGCCGGGCGGGCTCGAGCTTGTAGCCGAGGCGGCGCTCGACCTCGGCTTTGAAAGTTTCGAGGCTCATGCGGTCGATCGTGTATTTCAGACGCGCGTTCTGGGTGAGGAGAGGTAAGCTAGTAGACGAGGTAGGGAGGTATAGAAGAGGATCTCACCTTGCGGTCGGCGCGGTTGCCGTTGTCCCGCTGGACAAGCATGATCTTCTCCGCGATGTCGACGCCCTGCTCTACGGTGCAGAAACCGAGCACGGAGCCTGCCCGCGGGTACGTCTTCTTGTTCCCATGGGTGACACCCATGCCTCCGCCCGCAGTGACATTGAAGCCGGCGAGGTCGCCATGCTTGTCGACGATGGCGATGAAACCGACGTCGTTCGCGAAGACGTCAACATCGTTGTTTGGCGGGATGGCCACGGCGATTTTGAACTGTAACGTCCAGTGAGTCATTTGCATTTGAGAGGCAGTACGAGATGCTCAACGAACCTTGCGCGGCAGGTAGAACTCCCCGTATAGAGGTTCAACATCCTTCAACGCGTCACCGGCGACGAGCTTCTTGTCCAGCCAGATCTCGTGGTAAGCGGAGGTGCGAGGAAGCAAATGCTCGCTAGCCTTCTTCGCGAAATCGTACGCCTGATGGTGAAGTTTCGACAGCGACGGGACAGTGGAGACAATAACATTCCTGTACGCAGTGGTTAGGGCATTATGCGCAGAAAAATGAACATATGGGACATACCGGTTCACGTCACCACACGCCGCTAGGGTATCGAGGAGTGCACGGTTAATGTCCTGGATAGCCGACTTCAAGTGACGCTTGATCACGCCGTGGAATTGGAACGTCTGCCGGGTCGTGATCTTGTACGTCCCGTTCCCGTGCTCGTCCGCGATCTGGTCCATGATGAGCCACTGCTCGGGCAGACAGACCCCGGCGGGCATGCGGACGCGGATCATGAACGAGTACGCGGGCTCGGCGCCCATCGCCTGCCGCTCATCGCGGATGTCCCGGTCGTCCTGCTGGTAGATGCCGTGGAACTTGGTGAGCTGCGTGTCGCTCGCGGCGAGCGCGCCCGTGCTCGTGTCCTCGAGGCCCTCCGCGATCGTCCCGCGCAGGTACTGCGACGCGACCTTGATGTGTTCGTTTGTGATCGGCTCCGGTTCGGCCTCGTGACCTCAACGGCGTCGACGCCCAGCGCCTTCCACACGAGCGGCTCCCAGGCCTTGTAGCCCGTCTCGGGTCCGTCGGCGTCCTGGTCGTCCCCAGGCCGAGCGGCGCGAAACGCGTCGCGCCGAGCTGCTCGAGGCGCGCGTCGAGGTCCTTGCCCGCCTTGTTGTAGTGGTGCGCGTCCTCGGGCCGCGGCCAGTAGTGGCTGTCGCCCATACCGAATACGGCGAACTGGACGCGCTCGAGCGGGCGCTCGGCGCGTGTGGACGCGGCGTTGACGAGCTTCATGAACGCGCGCGCGTTCTGCGGGAACTCGCCCTGGCCGGCGACGGACGTGACGAGCGCTACAAACTCCTCTTTCGCGATGTCCTCCAACGAGATCGAGTCGAGGGAGGCGACGGTCGTAGAGAGCCCGCGGAGCTTGCCGCGGGTTGCGAGGCGCTTTGCGACCTTCTCGGCCTTGCCGCCGTCGGAGGCGTAGAGGACCGTAAGCGGAGGCGCATCGATGGTGGAGAGCAGGTCGGTGTAGGCCTGGGCGGCACGCTGTTTGCGCGCTTGCTTGAGGCTCTCGCCGAGGCTGCCGACGAGCTCCGCAGCGAGCTCAGGCTTAGAGCGCACAAGTTGCGATAGGTGGTTCTGACGGTCGAGGAACGCTTGCAGCTCGTTCTTGACCGAGTCGGAGTCGAGCGAGAAGGGCTCTTTGTTTTCGCGTTCCTTGCTCGGGTTCCAGCGGTAGAGGGGCCAGTAGCCAGAATCGACGGCAAGCTTCGTCTCTTTGAGGATCTCGAGCGCGGGAGTGCTCTCCGTGGTGTATGGGAGGTAGGCGAGGACGACACTGGGGCCGTCGAATCGGTCCGCCTCCATGAGCGCCTGAAGAACCTGGGAGTAGGACGAGTAGACGGCCGTGCTCGCGACGTAGACATCACCGTGGTTCATCGCGTAAAGACCGACGTCTTTTTCCTTCGATGTTGGTCAAGGTGTTGCGAGCGGTATAAGGAGTCGTGTCGAGGATGAGCACATTCACGTTCAACTTGGAGGCAATCGCGTGGTGCAGGCCTGAGGCACCCAAATCGTATGCCCACGCGTCGGAACCAATGATCCAACGTGAGAGGGCCGGGAGGAGGTGGCGGAGACTGAAACCTTCTGCGCCGCAGGGTTTTGGATCTGTTCGCGTTGTAGAGCAGCCACGATTTCCTCTGTCAGCTTTTGGCTCGTCATACCGTCATCCTTGGCTCCAAGCCACCGGGTGAGAACAGAGCGGAGGTCGAATGAGATGTCGGGGTCGCGGAGGAGCTCACGCACGGCCCGACGAGCTCCTCGCGGTCGTCGAACTCGCCGCGTGCGCGTCCGAGAGCAAACTCAGGAGTGGTTGCAATCTGGCCTGCGGAGCAACAAGCTCGGGCGAGTTGAGGATGTTGAGCCTGTCGGCGAAAACGTTGCGAAGCATTTTGGTGTAAGCCGTCTCGTGCTTGGGAACGTGAGGTGCAGAGGTGGTTGCTGTTGCCGAGGGCGATGGGCCGAGTGCGAGGCGCGTCTGGGCGGTCCCCGAGGAAGCGGCATCCAGCAGGGCGTGTACGTCGCCACGCTGAACGAGGCCGCATCTCCTAGCAGACCTGATTGTACCACTGGAGCCGGGTCGCGCTCGCTTTGTTGGAGGGCACTGACGACTTCAAGGTAGAGCGGAGTCCACTTCATGGACCAGTGGTGAAGCTGCTCGAGAACAATAATACGAGTGACAGTAGCCGGTACTGCGTCAAGGACGGTGGTTGGCAGGAGCGGCTTGAGAAGAGCAACGTTCACGAAAGTGACCCCGTCGAGGTCGAGGTCGAGGTTTGCGCGACCAAGGGCGACGACGCAGTATGGGGTTCTGATGTGCCATGAGAATAAGTTGGGCGTAATGGACGGCGGAGGAGAGCGACAGTGGCGGCAGCGGCAGCTTGGTACTGCTGCAAAAGAGTTGCAGCATCGGGCTTGGGCGTTTTGCCTGGAGATGGGGGCGGGAGAAACGAGGAAGGCAGGGATTTGGTCGTCCGCGAGAACATCCACAGACTCGTCGTCTGTTCCCAGGTGGAATATGTGGAGGACGGCGACAGATTCTGTCGAGGCGAGCTTAGAAGCGAGAAGGGCGTGATCGTGAGCTTGCTGGGCTGTACGGGAATGGAGGACGAAGGGGAGGGAAGATTGGAGAACGATGGCGTCGGAGAGATCGGAGTCGACGGCGATATGGAAGACAGTGGGGGTGGAGGAGAGCTCAGGGAGGTGGAGGACGAGCTGGTGAAGTGCCTGGGGGTAGGCGGACGCGACGTATGTTACGAGGCGGGACGCGCGGTGGCGGAGGAGGACGGACCAACATCTGCAGCAACGGGCAGAGCGTGATATTGCGCTTGGGATCGGGGCCGTCGTCCAACGCACGGAGGGCAGTTTGGAAGGGGGAGATGCCCGAGGGAGGGAGGGAGAGAACGAGGGCATCGGACAAGTGGTAGGCGATGCGGGCGACGGAGGCAACTGCGGGGCTCATGGTGTGGGAGGCAGGGCGAGCGGGGCAGGCTCTGAATGCAAAAGTGGGATGTTATGGAGGATTAAAGGAACGGTGGCGTGCTTCGTGAGGACGGACTTACGAATGAGCCCGAGGGTATCACCTGCGCGCGCGAAGCTTGAAGCTTAAGCTACGGAGGCCAGTGCAGGCTGGAGAGAAGAGGGTTTAAAGAGCGCGAGGCGAGGCATTGCTCAGCAGGGCTCGCGACGATGGCGAACCTCGGCCGGACGGATGGCAGAAAACATTCGCTGCAAGCTCGCCACCGCACACAAGAACGGCGCGATCCGTGTGGCCCTGTTTGGCCTCCCCCTTTCCGGAACCCTGGCCTCGGGTTGGGGGCAGGGATACCCGGCTCCCGGCCCGTCTCAGGAGGAGGCTGAACCTTATTCGTGCAACTGCCCAGTTCTTCGCCGCCATACCGCCCGTCCGCGACATCGTCCAAGGCAGCATCAAGACTACCGCCGCCACCGCCGACGCCTCCTCCCCACCCCTCCAGCAAGCCATGGCCCCCACCAAGAAGTCCAAGGCGACCAAGTCCTCCGAGTCCATCGCCTCCCGTCTTGCTCTCGTTGTCAAGTCGGGCAAGTACTCCCTCGGCTACAAGTCCGCCCTCAAGCAGATGCGCAACGGCAAGGGTGCGTCCCTTTCCATACCTTTCTCTCCGGGGACTGGAGCGTAAGGCTGAGAAGGTCCCTTGGGCTGACTGCGGTTTGTTCTTCCCTCCTTGCCTCGGCGCACCCGTGTGTACAGCCAAGCTTGTCCTAATTGCCGGCAACTGTCCCCCCCTTCGCAAGTCTGAGCTTGAGTACTACGCCATGCTCTCAAAAACTTCGGTCCACCACTTCGCGGGAACCAATGTTGCTCTCGGTACCGCTGCCGGCAAACTCTTCCGTGTTGGGTATGTCTCACTTGTTTTTCATTCCTACTCGCTCTCTGACGTCGTTCTTTCAGTGTCATGACCGTCTCCGACCCTGGTGACAGCGATCTCCTGACCGTCGCTGAGGGCGCGGCGGCATAAAATTATCGTACTTCACACCGTCCATGCCATGTATCGTCTTACAGCGTGATTGTATGATTTATGAGGCAGCCATGACTTACCCATGCCACCACCACATTCGCGTGCAAATAACTTTCACCATCAACTTTCCCCATCGATGGAGTGCGTAACCACCTCAGTGTATTGAACGTTGCTGGGGTACTGTTTGGTCGCCCTACGAACTCGTGCAGAGGGTACTTGCTTGCGACATTGGATAAGTTCCACAGCATCTGCCTGGGTTCGTAACAGGTGGCTTCGTTGCACAGATTTGTACTCGCCAGCCGGGCTTCCATGGTGGTATTAAGTAGTTAAGTCGGAACGGAGTTGATGGCTCACATGCATATATGATCCAGAAAGCGCAAGTAATAGAAAGCAGGCTATTATACAAATGAGAACAGTGCTAAAACAGTGAAGGCGACATTCCCAATATTGTGCGCGGTCCGCCACTCGCGTAGTCAGCTTTGGAAACATAATTCTTCCCCGCAGAATCGGTGAACGCCAGCTATATAGAACAATCGCTGAGCAAGGGACGGTACCCCCCGTTTTATGAACTCACCTTCGCAACGATGCTCGTTCCAAGGAAAGCTGCGAGACCATCTCCCTTATCCCGATATTCTGCGAAGTAATCTGGGACCTTGAGAGTTTTGATGTGTCTTGGTTGGACTTCGTTGTTTGGAACGTCACCACTGAGAAGATAGGGTGACAGGCGTCCAGAGAGGGCGGCACTGAGGCCTGTAGTGAACGACCCTGAGACGACACGGAGACTGGCATAAGGAAGACACCGCTACCTTTTATGCGGTTCGTAATCTCCCCGGTGACGAAGAGCCCCTGCCAGATGTATGTTCGCTGGTCGACGTCTGCCCTTCCGACCGCGTCGCCCACGACGCTCTGCAGCGGCTGCACCAGATCTTCGTCCTTTGGCTCGACCCCCGGGACGCCCCTGAGCAACGACGGGTCGAAGAGTGGCTCGCAAAAGCGGTGGCGCTCCTTGCCCAGCGTGATCTCCACGCCGCGGAACTCGGTCGTGACGAGGTCGAGGGCCTCGAGCTCCTTCGCGCGCGCCTGCTCCGCGGGCTGCGCCTTCGCGTTCGCCCGCCGCTTCAGCCCGCTCTCGATCACCGCGCGCTCCTTGCCGGCGACGACGATCGCGGCGATGTCCGTCACGCCCTCGTCCTCGAGCTCGCGCGCGGCCTCGCCCTCGGCGAGCGCCTTGATGAGCCCGCTCTGCCAGACGTGGCGCGCGAGCGCGAGGAGGTCCGCCTGGAGCGCGTCCGGCGCGGGCGCGCCCGCAGGGGCGAGCGCGGCCATGACGGAGGTGTTGGGCGGAAGAGGTGGGCGAGGTAGGCGAGGCAGTCGGCGAGCCCGATCGGGACGGCGGTGCGGGTGGGGTGGGCGATGAAGCCGTCGATGACGGGCGCGACGGCGGTGTGGTGCTCGTCGACGTCGACGACGAACCGGAGAGCTGGGTTCCGGAGGCGACGGCGTAGAACTGGGCGATGGGGCGCTCGAGGATGGCGAAGCCGGCGGCGTTGAAGCGTTCGAAGAAAATCTGACATATACGCTCGTACGAATCGCGGGAAAGGCCGGCGGCGATGGAGAGCATCACGGGGGATTCCATCTGGAGGCGGCGGAGCTTGAGCTCAGTGAAGAGAATGTGTTTCCTGCGGGATGCTCTCGTACGTGTGCGAGGGTTGGAAAAGGACACAGGGACGTACCACAACGCCTCGGCCTGTGTATAATCTTTGATATCGTCTCCGTCAAAGGGCCATGATACTAGGATATCCTGCCCGGTGGCGAGGGCGTCATCGAGTTGAGAGCCAACAGGTAGTCGGTGACTTTGACTGTGCTTGGGATAGCTGAAGATGAGGGGCCTTGGAGAGTGTCAGACTGAGACGTGAAGCAGGAGGGGTAACAGACGCACCGCTCTCGCTCTGTAGAGTGACAAGACTCCTCCGCAGTCCCACGCGCGCGGATACTTGCTATGAAAGCCTGTCTAGTGAGACCTGGTGCAGAAGGCGCGGAGGGACGTACGACGGCGGGGAGACGGAGAAGATCGTGTAGACCTTGGCCTGCGCGGATGCAGGTACGGCCAGTCTCGATTATGACGACCTGGGAGTCGCGAAAGCTGCTGTTGCTCATTCGGTTGAACGGAAGGGAGACGGACGAGGGCGGAGAGGTGCACAAACGCGTTTGGGACAAGGCTCAGTTCGCGATCACGCTCCTGCGCGCACTCTCACGCATCCGCTCGACGCGCCTCGTTCGTAGACGCCGGAACGTTCGCCTCTTCGAACTCGGGACGGGGCAAAGCTCGCGAGTCGCGAAAGGCAGCGCGTAACGTCGCGCGCAGGGGCTCAGAAGATGCGAAAAACCTGGTATCAACGTGCCAAGCGGCGACAGCAGTGTGCTGTAGTAGGTCGGTGCAGCCTCCGTACAATAAATAGGTCTAGCTCCCCCCCTCTTCCGACTCTCCGTCCTGGCTCGCGAGTTCCTGTTCCATCCGCGCCGCGAACGCGTCGAAGCCGATGCTCACCGGCGGCACCTCTTCGCGCACGCACGTCGCGACGAACGGCTGCGGTCGCGACAGCTGCAGGAAAGTCGCTGCCGGTTTGCGCCAGACGATGAAGTCGCACCCGACCGCGCTCGAGCCTGGGAGATGGTCGAAGCGGAAGGTCCGCGAGTGGGATCCGCTCCTCGTCCTCGCTCTCGCTCTCGTGCTCGTGCTTCCCATCCGCAGGCTTGCCAGGCACCTGTTTGCTCCACTTCCGTGTCGCCCTTGCAAGCTCGCCGTCGAGGCGCGCCGTCCTGCAGGCATCACTGCTGGGCCAAGCAGATGTGCAGGCACCGGCTGCATAGGAAGCGCACCGAGCGTCCGCTGGGGCTCTTGCTGCCGTAATGGAACCCGGAGCAGCCGCACTGCATCCATCAACGGCCTGCCCAACAGCTCCTGGTGGGCTGCATCCGCTGATCTTCCATCCCTCTGCCTCCTCTTGCGAATCGTACTGAGCAGCCTGGCAATGTTTAACATTAGCACACTTGTTGTCACCCTGGCTTATATGCTGTGCCTCGTGCTCACCTTGAACAGGACAGAGAAGAATCACCTTTGCCATATGGCTCTGATCAATGTGGCTCTTGAGCTCTGCCATCGTCTTGTGGTGCCTTCCAGCACAGCGTGGGTACTGGCACTGAAAGCCCTGTAGACATGGATATGGACATTGTCCACCTATGGCTACCATGTCAAGAGACCACTTACTAGAGTGGCACCTCTTGACGAGTGCTGTGCATCTCCACAGTGCTTGTATGCATGCTATGAAAGTCGATCAGCCTCTCCTGCAGATCTGCGACCACACCCCCAAAGTCCACAACACCCTCAGCTCAACCATTAAAAAATGCAGATGAGGAGGTAGCAGCTACACAAAGGAAGGACTAGCTGCTACAGCCTCCTCATCTGCATTTTCGCAAAAATTTGCGAGTGAGGTGTAATGTGCATTGTGGACCAAGAAGCGTTGATGGCTATGATAAGAGGGAGATGGGAAGACTGACCTCTTGCATTGCTCTCCAGCTGCAAATGTCCACATCCACACAACCCTTCCACTCGCAACGAAGTGGATCAGGGAGAATAATCTCTTTGGCCACCTCAATAACAAGATCAACAACAAATAAGGTGTGTGGATGGAAACTGGGTGATAAAGGAGAGTTTGCCATCAAATATATGCTATGGAAATGTGGGTGAACGGACTGAGAGGCGAAAATGTGAGGGATGAAGTTATGGGGCTGGCAAAAGTGGAGTGGACAAGGGAGAGCTACACCTCAGGCTGGTTAGTAAGCCCATCCAAAAATGGGGTGAAGCCTGAGAAACTGCATATATGCTTTGGTTGTGAGGACAATTTATTGGTTCTGCCACACAAAAAATATCAGCCTGAACCAGAAAATGCCCATCACTCTAATTTTTCTGCCCCCTCATGGCTGACCCAGGGAAATTGAGATGAAGCCACTCAGAGTGGGATTGCGAAGGGCTACTAACCCTAACCCAACCCAAGAAGTCATGTTCAAATCCCACAGACCACGGATTCCCAGGGAATTGATTGAGTGCAAAGTGTGAGATGACATATCACTCTTTGAACACTAGATCTGATGATGTTTATCTCAAAGGAGGCCTGCAGGAACCCTTTTAGATGTTAACCACTGGGTGATTAGGTTTCTTGCACATTCAGGTCAGGTTCAGTGCTCAGACTTCAATCCAGGAGTTGAGGTGTCTCACCCCCCAGGCTGGCAGCCTACTCGCTTACAACACCTGAGGTATTCTGGCCCTCTGGGTGCAGATGATGTTGGAGACATAAGAGAGCCTGGGCAGCTTCCACAAGTCAAACAGCCTGGTTCAGTGATGATTGGTACCTAGAGTGGGAGGCCAGGCCCCAGGGGGTGGTTTGGTGACAGTGGACACAACATGGGTCCTGACATCTATCCAGCACCTGGTCACATTTAAAGGGGAAGCAAACAAATTTATAGTCATTATACTGCACAGTACAGGTACATACTATATACTGCAAAAAATGATGTAAACACTGTGTATGCAGGCATACAGCTCTCCATTGGATCATTTATACTTGCTATGGGCAATGTGACTCGGACAGTGGGAGATGCAGGCAAAGTGGTGATGCAAGTGAGATGGGCGACATGGGTGAGATGAGTGACACAAGGGCAAGACTGGCAAGGTGGCAAGGCAGGCGATGAGGGTAAGGCCAGTGACCGGGTAATAATGCGGGCAAGGTGAGCAACACAGGTGTGGTGGGCCCAGGTGAGGTGAGCAACATGGGTGAGATGGCAATGTAGGTGATGTGGGGCCAGACACAGGCAACACGGGGGGACGCGGCGTGTGTGACGCGGCAAAATGGACCAGGCGAGCAAGACGAACTACGGATGAGACGGGCTAGGTGGGCAAGACAGAGTCCAGACCAGGCGGGCCAGGCAGGCCAGGCGGGCTGAGCGAGCGAGCAAGGCCGAAGGGGTCACCAGTCATGACCGTCGTCGGCCACGCCCGTCGTGACACCTCCGGTACCACATCCCACATCAACTCACCACCGGTTGGCCGCCCCATGCGCGTGTACATGCGTATCTGACGCATGCGCGACATCGCCGGCACATACCAGCGCGCTCGTCCTCGTGTTGACAATGTGCAGCATGAGTGATGGCGCCGTAGTTGATAAATGTGGCATTTGCTTCTGTGCACAGATCATATGTACATAGTTCCAACCAATGTAGTATCGGACTTTCCGGGAATGTATTCCAGCACCTGTATGCGAGACTAGCAGCATTGATTCCGATTTTCGCGGAGGCGGCCTCGCATGTGTACGACTCTGGGGAGAATAGTCGCGGATGGGTCGAGGGGGTCGTGGCCATTGTTTCTCGACAGGCAACGTTCGCACTATACTCTCGTCCCCTGGAGGATGTGGGATACGATCGCGCCTGGGGTGTACGGCCCGACTCATCGTCGTGCTCCGGGCCGGCACGGTCTCTGGCATCTCATCGCTCCATACCCATTGTCTCTGGGGCGACCGACTCGCGATGAGCAGACAGATTCTATTGTATATATGCAAGCATCATCCCCACGGAGTATCTATCATATCACAAGTCGAACATCTCTTTCAGTAACTTTGCTGTGTGCGCCGGGTTCTGCACAGTGTGCCCAATAGTACGAGGATCCTCGTAGATCTCGTGGTCGTTACCGCCCTGTGAAAAGATGATCAGCAGAGTTCTTGACCAACACTAAGGAAAATCATACCTTGTGTGTGTTGTCGCCGAAGAAGAAGATCTCCTCGAATTGCTCGTCAGCTACGTGTTTGAGGCAGAACGTCTTGTCCCACCCGTGGGGGAATACGTCGAAGGAGATTTGACCGCCGACGGAGAAGGTCAGTCCATAGTCTGAGAACTTCTCTTGGAGGACCTTGACGAAGGCGGCGCGAATGCCGTGTTGCTGTGTGCACGGTAAGTCACGCAGACCCGCAACTAGTCCGGACGGTAGTTTACGTACCCTATCGTACTCCTGGAAGTCGAGACGCTCTTGGATACTATGATAGAGATGATGAGAAGTCATGCGGGCTGCAAGCGTTCCCACTCACGTCGCATTACGGCCAATGGGACTGACATTGATCATGCCGTTGCGGAACTCGATGAAAGTCCCTCTGTGCATGAGGGATGCGTTGGCGCATGCGCCAGAGTTACAAGAGGGCGCTCACCGCTTAATGGGAATGTCGATGTCCGCGATGTAGTGGAGGATGAAGTTCGCGAGGACCTTGTACCTCTCCTCTCCGATGTACTTGATGAACGACTCGGTCGGAAGCTCCTGCCCGAGCTTGTACGCGGTGAGGCCGTTCTCCCCAAATACGTAGTCAAACTCGTCAATGGCTGGGATTGCCTGTGGGAAAGGACATGCAAGAGGAGAGGTGCAAGCTACGCACCTTTAGCGCGGGGCAGGCTGAGCTGCCCCGACACTTTCGCGAAGTCGGAGCCCCCGACCACGCCGACAACCATCTTGCTGCGCAGCGCACGCAGGAGGTCCATCATCTCCGTTGTGACGCTCTGGGTATGGGTGGGCAACGGAGTGTGGCGCGCGGCGCGGAAATCGACATACCTGACGGGCGAGGGTGAGCGTGTTATCGACATCGAAGAGGACGAGCTTCTTCTGTGGCCGGGCAGCGAAGGCAGCAGAGACCATGGTTGATGGGTCAGAGAATATTGACGCGGAGGACCGGGTTATAAGGGAACAGACGGGAACGTGGAGGATACGTGGAGGATGGAAGGAGGCGGAGTGCGCAGTTGAGTGGGCGCAGCGGACACACGCGCATCGAGATTGAGATCGTCGCGTAGATCTAAAGCAGTCACGTGTAGCGCGTCGCGGCACCAATACATTCACAACTGGCCTCAGTTCGCATTCTCACAGTCTAGAGACACCATGTATATCGTCTAAGAGGTTACAGAGAGACAACTCATGGACGTCCACCTCCGAGTGCTTTCATGCGGGCCTCGGCCGCTCGCGCTCGTCTCTCGCGCTCAATCTTGGCCCGCATCTCTGGCGTCAGTCCCGCCACCCCTTCCGCCGCCCCTGCGGCCCCTCCGAGCTTTCTAGGACCACTCTGAGGCTCCTCCTTGACGGGTTTGACGGCCGCAACTGGCGGCGGTGTTGGAGAGGCGGAAGCCCTTTCCTTTTCCCTCTCCTTCACCTTGTCCTTCAATCCCTTCCTCCGCGCCTTCTTCTTCTCGTCCTGCACCTCCTTCATCTCCGTGCTCAAGACGCTCGGTATCCGCGCGCCGTTCTCGGACCCGAGCCAGTCCCACCAATCAGGGTGCTCTGCCGCGCAGCGCCGGTAGAGGTTGCGCATCTCCTTCGTCTTCGCGAGGTCGTACGCGGTACGCCGCTTGCCACGAGGGAGGCGGGCGGTCTCCGGATCCTCGTCGGCCACGGGCTCCTCGTCGAGAGCAGTCGAGGCGGTCTGGTCAGAAGGCACGTCAACAGTAGGTCCGCGTGAACGTCTTCAGGAGCCACCGGACGACGTCTTCCTGGCCGGCGAGGGTCGCAGCTTGCAGGACAGTACCGCCACGCTCGTCGGCCCAGCCAGGGACGGAAGTGTCGACGCCTCCAAGGTCGGCGCCTTCGCGTTCCCAGAAGCTCCTAAGGGCGTCCAGACGGCCGCGCTTGACCATGTCGAGGAGACGCGTCCATCTGTCTCTAATGCGCTCCTCTTCCGCCGACAACTGAGGAATGACGGGCTTTTCCTTCAGTTTTGTGGCGTCGGGTTGAGTGGGTGGGGCAGGTTGCGGCTTGGGTTTGGGGAGTGAGGCAAGTAGAGCCTCGTCCTGCGCGCGGAGAGCATCTTCGGTGAGATGGGACACTTTGACTCGGACGAGCTCGTTCAAGCAACGGGTAAGCTCTGCTTGAGTCTGCGGCGTATTGAAGCGTTAGATGATAAAGATGAAATGGTTTAAAAGAGTCGACTGACTGGTCGTCGAGTCGGGAAGGGGAAGGAGCGCAGCCGTACGTCACCTGTGGCATGCTCAGCAGATATTGCAACATATGGACAGGCTAAATCACCCTTCTTGATCACAGCATCGTCATAGTCCAGAAATATACGTCTGTTAGAGACGCTCGCGCGGAGCCAGATTCTTTCGCACTCATGGAGATCCTCAGCCCAATCTTCTAGTAGCTTTCGGATATCCTGAGCCATAGTGCTGTTAGTAAGAATAATCATCACTGAGTCGATCTCACTTACATCACGCAGCGCCTGCTCGCCATATCTACGAAGCATCGCACCAGCACTTATGGCTTTGCTCTTCGAGTTGTCGTTCAGGCCCTGAGATCCACCCTGTTTTCTACGGGCTGTGAATGGCTAATTAGTGTGCCATATCGTCGGCACGGAAACGCACTACGTACTAGTGTAGCGATGGAATGTCTTGTGCTTGAGGATTTCGACGTCCGGCTTAGGTCGTTTAGGTTTCCCCTTCTTGGTGAGCTCGGCTGGGTCATCGCCGTCTGGGCGTTTGACGCGAACAATGGCACCAGCGAAGTGGCCACCAGCAGTCATGAACAATGCCCAAGTTCGCCCGTGTTCACCCCCGTCCTGCAGACTCTCGAGTTCCTCGAGGTAATCTTGTGGTGAGACGATAGTAGAGAATATTGTCCTGTAGACACCAATTTGGGTCGCGGGAGGGGAGTGGAACCAGACCAGCGGCATTTGTGGGATGGATGGACCCCCGACACTCGGAGATGATGGTCGGTCCTTTCGACGAGTCTTGTATACGAGGGCGGATACGGCATCAGATTCGTCAGTGTCGCTCTCCGAAGAGGACGCAGAACCTGAGAGGGAGTCCTCAAGGCCTGCAATTGAACCAAAATAAGCACCATCTTCTGATAAGGACCTATCTGGGCTCACCGTCGACGAGTTGGGTGAACTGGAACTCGGAGACGGGTTCGCCCCCAGTGAGTCGAACCTTGACATTGTATCGATGCCAGTCTGAGCGGAAGTGGGCTCGTTGGTCATCGACATCTGCAAACTTTGCGCCGAGGCAAACATTGCAAGCACGCGATCCAGTGGAAGGTTGCGCAGAGGTGATGGGGGGAGGGGTAGAAGGACGAGACTCCAGGGCCGGTTCCGGAGCATGGCCGAGGGCGTTGCGGAGAACGAGAGTATCGAGCAGTTCAGGAGGAAGAGAGAAGAGGTGATATTGAGACATAGCTATGGATACAGCAGGGGCTTGTGGATACAGAGGCTGCAGAAGAGGCGGAGGGTGTTTTTGAGCACCTAGGGAATGACTCCGGTCGGCACAGACTGCACAGCGTGCCGCGGCGACGGCTCGGGAGAAGACTCACAGTGACTGGCGGCGTCCGGTAAGATGACTAATGCAGTGGCCGGATGAGTGTCGGATGAGGAGGTAGTTGCAGAGAGGTGGCCAGGCTGAGGTGAGCACACCGACGGTGGTGGGTCGAGCAGATTGGCGGGCAAGAGAGAGATGCAGGAGATCTACGCGAGATCCAAGCTCTCGCCACAACGCAAATAGGACCAAGCGCGTCATCGTCGCGTCCTCAGGCGTCTGCGACGCGTCTCATTCCCCAGACGCGTCCGTCCTCACCGTCGGTCACCCTCCCCCTCTTCCCCCTCCACTCGGCCCATCGTCTTCGCGTTTTCGTGAAATGGTTGCTGGGTCCCCGTCCTCGAAGGAGAACGTGCCTGTCCATAGCGGGTATGAATACTTCTTCCTGGACGCGTCTCAACCTTCTCGCTCATCGACCACTTCTCTCCTACAGTGACACGAGCTTCAAGCTCAGTATGGAGTCTGAACCTGCGCCCAAGAGGCGAAGGCTGGATCCTCCCTCATTCTCGAGCTCTCAACCCACGCAATCCTCGTTTGCCGACGTTTTGCAGAGGCTGAAGGAGGACACGAATGAGAGTAAAGGTATATACCATCATTACTCCAGTGAACTCCTTCCAACGATTCGGATAGACGCAGAGGGTGGTGCAGATCAATGGGCGCGTCCTCGTCTCGTCCCCATCAATTCAAAACGGGACAGCATTGGTATGCCTACCTTCGCATCCTTGCGAACCAGAGACATGACATCTCTCTAGTGTTCCAGCAAATAGACATCGAGGACTCCGTCAACTATCAGAATGGTGCAACCACTATTAGGATGTTTGGCGTAACCGAAGTACGTGCTCCTTTTGTCTCGTGCGCTCCTCGAATCTGACACTCTCTAGAATGGCAACAGCGTGCTGGCCCATGTCATCGACTTCTTGCCATATTTCTACATCGCGACACCTCGAGGCTTCATTACTGAAGACCTCGCTCCCTTCATGCGTCATGTCAACGTAGGTTTATTCAGTGAAGCTAGGTTCCCTTCTTCTCATGCGTTTCCGCACTAGGCTCAGGCGGACAGTCCCGCCGTCAAACACATGGATATTGTCAGCAAACGCAGTCTGTGGGGTTATAGAGGAGATGACTGGGTCAGCTTCATCAAGATCACACTTTCAGATCAGAGAAGTCTTCCACGCGTCCGAGATATGTCTCCTCCATTACATCGAATGAACCCCTGGCTGACATTTTGGGTTCGACTTTAACGCATGCTCGAGAGGGGACAGTGTGCCTACAAGGAATTCTTCATGCACGAAGTAGCCACCTTTGAGAGCAACATTGCGTACACGCTGCGATTTATGATTGATACTCGGGTATGCTTTCCGTGGTGCGCTTTACTTGAGCTTGACTAAGCGCTCTCTCGCAGGTGGTGGGCATGAACTGGATAGAGGTACCGGCTGGTCAGTACGAGCTCCTGAACGGAAAAGACAAGAAGTCTCAGTGTCAGATTGAGCTGAGTGTCAAGTGCGTACCTCAATGTTACAGTATCCACTACTGAACTAATGTCATGACACAGATGGGACAAATTCATCTCGCATTCACCCGATGACCAGTGGTCCAAGACCGCACCACTCCGCATCTTGAGCTTTGATATCGAGTGTGCGGGACGTAAAGGCATTTTCCCCGAAGCAAACGTCGACCCAGTCATTCAGATTGCGAATATGGTAACCCGGCAGGGTTCGTAGAAGAAGATTGCATTCAAATTCCTCTGCTGATGATGTCACAGGTGAAACCAAGCCGTTTATACGCAATGTGTTCACGCTCAATACGTGTGCAAACATTGTTGGCTCGCAAGTCATCTCATTCTCTGACGAGCAAGAGATGCTGGAGAAGTGGCGCGACTTCGTGGAAGAGGTTGACCCAGATGTCATCATCGGGTACAACATAGCGAACTTCGATCTGCCTTATCTGTTGGACCGGGCACAGGCTCTCAAGTCCAAGAGTTTCCCGTATCTCGGCCGAATACTCAGTAAGATGCCCTTGGTCTCGAGCCGTTTCTTGTATCTAACCTTCTGTGCAGACAAGCAGACGCAGATTAAAGATACTCACTTCTCCTCCAAAGCATTCGGTCAACGCGATTCGAAAGAAACACAGATGGACGGCCGGCTGCAAATTGATATCTTACAATACGTCCAACGCGAGTACAAGCTTCGAAGTTACACGCTTAACTCTGTCTGTGCACACTTCCTTGGCGAGCAAAAGGAGGACGTGCATCACTCCGTCATCACCGAACTTCAGAATGGCACGCCGGAATCGCGACGGCGTCTCGCTGTGTACTGTTTGAAGGTGGTCCTTCATTCAATTATGTCCACTAGCTGTACTGAACTGGCTTCACAGGATGCGTATCTCCCTCAGCGGTTGATGGACAAACTCATGTGCTTCATCAACTACACAGAGATGGCACGTATCACGGGCGTACCATTCAACTATCTGTTGTCTCGCGGGCAGTCGATCAAAGTACTGTCTCAGCTCTATCGAAAGGCAAACGATGACGGTTACATCATCCCCGCGCTGAAGGGAGAGGGTATGGGTTTCTGTTGATGCATCTGTGAGCGCGATCTCACAATTCTGTAGGGTCTGAGGAGGGGTACGAGGGTGCCACCGTCATCGAGCCCAAGAAAGGTTACTATGACGTTCCTATCGCGACTCTCGATTTCAGCTCGCTGTACCCCTCTATCATGATGGCGCACAATCTTTGCTACACGACACTTCTAGACAAGGCTACGGTGGATCGTCTCAAGCTAGTTAAGGATGTGGACTACATCCATACACCCAATAACGGTATTTGCTGCAGTACTCATTATTGATAGCATACTCACCACAGTTTAGATCTGTTCGTGAAAGCCTCCAAAAGGAAAGGGCTATTGCCAACGATCCTCGAGGAGCTGATCGGTGCTCGGAAGCGCGTCAAGGCGATGCTGAAGCAGGAACCCGATCCCTCCAAACGCGCCGTCCTGGATGGCAGACAGCTTGCTCTCAAGGTCGGTTCTATTTTGCGATGGTAAGGAGGCGTTTTATTCACGTTGCTCTTAGATCAGCGCCAACTCCGTTTACGGTTTTTCTGGAGCAACTGTTGGCAAGCTACCCTGTCTGGCAATCTCTTCAAGTACCACGTCCTATGGACGACAGATGATCGAGAAGACCAAGCAAGAGGTGGAGGCCGAGTATTGCACAGCAAACGGCTACGACCATGACGCCACTGTCATCTACGGCGACACCGACTCTGTGATGATTCGGTTCGGCCCTGGCGACCTCCCTACATGTATGCGGCTAGGTGAGCCCATTGTGTTTATTCGTGGATGCGCAATGTCTCAACCACCTGTAGGGAGCGAAGCAGCGGACTTGGTGTCGAGCAAGTTCATCAAGCCCATCAAACTGGAGTTCGAGAAGGTTTATTTCCCTTACTTGCTTATCAACAAGAAGCGGTATGCAGGACTATACTGGACCAAGACCGAGAAGTACGATAAGATGGATGCGAAGGGCATTGAGGTATGTTGAGTGTTGTGCACGAGTATACCTGTCTGATCACCAACGTAGACCGTCCGTCGAGACAACTGTCGGCTTGTGTCGACTGTTATCGAGACCTGCCTTCATAAGATGCTCATCGACCGTGATGTCAAGGGGGCCGAGGAGTGAGTTGTCATGTGCTCGATGACACTTTGGGTATTCTAACTCTTGTTTAGCTATGTGAAGCAGACAATCTCTGATCTGCTCCAGAACAAAGTAGACATGTCTCAACTGGTGATCACGAAAGCTCTTTCCAAGACGAAAGAAGGTGAGCGTGAAAAACGCTTCTCCAAAGGCCAAGCGTTGACGATAACTTAGACTATGCTGGCAAGCAGGCGCACGTTGAACTGGCGGAACGTATGCGCCAACGAGATGCAGGTTCTGCACCTGCACTTGGAGATCGCGTTGCATACGTGATTATAAAGGGTATCAAAGGTATGTAGACCGTGTTGGACTATTCGAGCGCTTTCTGATGTCTGCGCTTGGAAGGTGCCGCGGCGTACGAGAAGTCCGAAGATCCCATCTACGTGCTCGAGAACAATATACCCATCGATACCAAGTACTATCTTGATAACCAACTTTCCAACCCTCTTATGCGTATATTCGAGCCCATCCTAGGGGACAAGGCCGCAACCCTCCGTGCGCGCGTTTTCATTGGGCCCGCACCTCTGGTTTCTCATCCCATATTTTCCTACAGTCTCCGGCGACCACACTCGGACAATCCAGATCGCGACTCCGACGGTCGGTGGGCTGATGAAGTTCGCCGTGAAGACGGCCACCTGCCTAGGATGCAAAACGCCTCTGAAGGCTAGCAATAGCGTGAAGAGTAAGTAGCCTGCTTGCAACTGTGAAGGACACGGGCTGATGAAATCACTGGCAGACGGCGCGGTGTGCAACAACTGCAGGCCAAGGCTTGGGGACTTGTATCAGAAGCAGGTGTCGACAACCTCGGACTTCCAGGTGCGCTTCTCACGTCTATGGACGCAATGCCAACGTTGTCAAGGGTCTCTGCACCAGGTACTTGGTTTGCTCATGTCCGATAATGGGAAGCTCACCGGCGTTTTTAGGATGTCCTCTGCACGAGTCGCGATTGCCCTATTTTCTACATGCGAAAGAAGGCCCAGAAGGACGTCGAGGACGCGAATGTCGTCTTGGACCGTTTCGATGGAGAGCTGTGGTGAAACTTCGGTTGTGCTCGTCTCCCTTGTCGTATTGTTATCATCTCGCATTTTGCATACTGTCCGTACACGTAACACTGCATCTACCACATGTTCCTTGGATCGTGAATCTCTGGACTTCGGGGGTCGTATCGGCGTGCAATAGTAAATGAACTCGTCTTGGGGAATGCCATAGCAATGACCTTGCGAATTGCTCGAAGGAACATCATGGCAGGGCCGACGTCCGACCCTGCGTTGGTTAGTGTGTGGCGATGCGATGATGTTTTGACATGAGCACGCTGTCCTAGGCTGTCCTCTGCACTGCACTCTGACCTTCGGTTGCCACCCGGTGCCAATATACTAGACTCATAGAGCTGTCACCGGTCACCAGTCACCGGTGACCTATGGTCTGGCGGATTGTGTCTGGAAAATTCAACGCCAAGCGGCAAAGCACGCCAACGTACAGACGCGTCTGCGATACGTGTCCGACCCTGCGGGATCCCTATCCGGCGTGTTTCCCCTTCCGTCGTCTGCTCGCCGCCGACTTGCTCTCCGCCGCCTCGGCGACGCCGACGGTGCCCCCGGCCGCCTCCCCCGCGACGCCGTCCCCGTTCTCGATCATGCTCTTCGCCTCGAGGAAGAACATCACGTCCCGCACCTGGTCCTCGAGCTCCGCCACCTTCGCCCGGAACGCGTCCGTCTCGCGCGCCGCCGCGGCCGCCTGCTCCCGCGCCGCCGCGAGGTTCTTCATCAGCCCCTCGGACACCGCGCGCTCCTCGCGGAGCTCCTTGGCGAGCGTGCGCGCGAGCTCGGCCGCCTTCTCCGCGCGGCGGTCTGCCCTCGCGCGCTCGCGCTCGACCTCGGCAGCGCGGGCGCGCTCGGCCGCGGCGTCGTCGATTGCGCGGGCGCGCGCGGCGTCCGCGTCCGCGCGGAGCTGGTCGAGCAGCGCGCGGACGGCGTCGGCCTGCGCGCGCAGCTCGGCCGCCTGCGCCTCGTAGAAGGTCCGCTGGGAGTCGAGCTGGGAGGTGAGCAGGTACGAGTACTCGATCCCGATCGCCTCGATCTTCTCCGCGGTGAGCGCGTCGGCCGCGGTCGGGCCGCCGCGCGCGTCGCGGCCGACGGAGGCGGCGGCGGAGGGGAGCTCGACGAGCTTGCCGTCGGCCTTGTTCTGGATGAGGCGGTGGACGTAGCCGTCGCCGGCGTAGTCCCACACGCGCTGGGTCTCGAGCTCGAGCGCGTAGAGGTGGGTCGTGCCCGCGTAGTGCGCGTGCGCGTGCGCGCGGCCGTAGCGGCCGCAGCCGATGTTGCCGCAGATGAGGCAGATCCAGAGGTTGGTCGTGCTGCCGCAGTCGGCGCAGTGGGAGCGCTCGGCGGTCGAGGAGGGGGAGGAGAACGGGAGCGGGCGCGCGGGGCGGCCGGCGGCGGCGCGGTGGGGTGCGAGGAGAGCAGGTTCTGTGAGTACCGGCAGACGGGGCATCTGCGCAGGCCGCGGGGCGCGTTCAGCGGTGCGCTGATAGCGGGGAGAAGGGTGGGCCAGGAGAAGGAGACTCACCTGCTGTCGCCCCATTTGCTCAGGCAGGCGCAGTGGAAGCTATGGGAGCAGGGGACGGTCACCAGGCCGGTGACGGCGGCGTCCATTCGTTCCAAGCACACAGGACAGGTCGGAAGCTCGTAAGCCCCGTCCACCCGTGTGGACGCTAAATCGCATATATTTTGAGAGACGTGGTCGTCGACGTCGACGGCTATGGACAGTACGCGAACGACATGGCAGGCTTCCGGCTGGACACGGAAATGAGCGCGAGAGCTGCCACAGAAGCGCAAGCAGACGTACCTCCATGGAGTTGAATGGCTTGCCATTGTAGGCCTCGATGAACTCCGCCACATGCGACGTGTCCCTGAATTTCATAACCACGATGGATCTGTTGGGCGCGGTGTCGCTGCATGGGAGTCAGCGAACGGACCCGCTGCGGCTGCGAGGTGCAAAAACCGACCGGATCATTCTCAGATGCAACAGACCATCCGCAGCGGGAGCGACGAAGGCCAGGAAGTCGGAGGGGGCGAGCCACGAGGGGACGGCGAGCACGGCGAGGGTGACGTCGTCGGACTCGGCGTGATTGCGGGAGTCAGACTGCCCAGGCGGCTGGGCCGAGGTATTTGCAACAGCGGATGCGTAGCTCATTCCATTCGTCTCCGATGGGCCCGGATAGTCGCGGAAAATGTGGACGATGCCCTCGGGGAGGTCGGTGGAGCCCGACTTGCTGTGGCGGACAAAGGTCGCGGACGCGAGTTCTCCTGCGGATGCGCGAATGGGCAATTCGAACGGCTGCGATCGGAGCAAGAAGAAGAAGGCCGCACCTTTGCGCTGCGTCGAACCCTCGCGCTCCTTCCCGAGACTGGGTTTGGGGAGGCTTGCGCCAGGGGCGTCCATGTCGGAGAAGTCGACCCAGTCTACGCGGATGGGGCCGAGGCGGTAGTCTTTGCGCGGGCGCGCGTCGAGAGAGCGATCTGTGTTCGGGCCTGCGCCGGGTCTCGGGTAGGCTGAGAGGGTGTTCCTGCGGGAGGCGTAGCGCGGCGGATGGGACGGGAGGGGTTGGAAAAGCGAGCTTGGGATGAAAGGAGAGGGGCGCGCGCTCTCGTGGGTGGAGATGCTGGAGGTGTGCTTGTGCGAGGTCGAGGGCGTCGGAGAGGAGGGGTTGGAGGGCGAGGATGGCGAGGGGAGGGAGATGCGGATGTGGTAGCCTCTCATGGCACTGAGGGGAGCAGGAGAACAGCCGAGGCGAGTGCTCGCTCAGCGTCCAACGACGGGCGTCCTGCAGTGAGCCCCAGTGAGCCGAGTCGCCGACCCTGGGCCCGCCACCCGCTCCTTGCTCGCTGCCTCCATGGGCCTTTCGTCTGTCTCGGCCCGCCCGCTCATTTCGCTCACCGAGCCGCTCACTCGCCGCACTTGCAATACAATCCGGCGCGCTCTTGAAACCGCCTACGTCCCTGCCGAGAACGTCTACTCGCCCTCGGAAGGCCATGCGGCCGTGCTAATCCCATTTTGCAATGTGGACAACAGGCCGGGCATCTTGCTAGAGGTCAGAGGGAAGCTTAGGACGCATTCTGGCGAAGTCAGGTACGTTCGTCATCCCGCACGAAACCCGCGCCCGCGTTCAGGTTTCTGCCTCCTTCGTGCGCCACAGCTTCCCGGGCGGTCGGGTCGACCAAGTACGTCCCCGCTCGCACAATGCGTGCGTGCGCCTGTCGCGCGCGCACACGCCCGTCAGACCCTGACTCGCGACCGTCGGCGCCCAGTTGGACGAGTCTCCGCAGGCTGCTGCGTTACGTGAAACGGCAGAGGAGGTGGGCATCCGCCCCTCTCAGGTCGAGCTCCTCGGACGTCTTGGGCCTGCAGAGCGGTCGCTTGGTGGACTACGCGTCTGGCCGTACGTAGTGCGTACTTACCTCTCACCGTCTGGCGCATTGCCGTCGAGTCAACCACGCCCCTCTGCCGCCGCACCGCAGGGCGTCGTGCTGCCAGCGACGGATCAACGGACAGAACCAGAGGGCGAGGACGCGCCGCTCCCGTCGGTCGGGCTGGGGACCCTAACGCTCTCCCAGCGGGAAGTCGCACACGCGTTCCACCTGCCGCTTCGAGCCCTGGTCTCCGCCTCGCGGCTGCAGACGTACCTCTTCCGCGGCCAGCGGCCGTACCACGCCGTCGACGTCGGAGACATCGTGGGCGGACCTGGCGCGGTGCACTCGGAGGGGCCGGGGAGCGTGGCGGAGGTCACTTGGGCGAGCGACCATGCGGGGCGAGATGAGATCGGCGGGGGGAGGGACGGGCGACTGGAGGTCTGGGGCCTGACGGGCTGGTATCTGTGCGAGCTCATGCGCATTCTCCGTGTATACGACACATGAATGCCGAATACAGCTCGACGAAGCTTCTAGCTTAAGTGCCAAGGGCGCGAGCCTTTTGCGCCCAGCTGGCGGCTGTCGAGGGAGAGATGCCGGCGGCGGAAGAGTGGCCTGGGGTGGAACATCCGGATATTCAGGGGTAGGCACATTGCTCCCCGCACCGCAGCGTGTGCGTCGTCGACCGCCAACCCGACCAACTGACCGCTGGGCTGGCGGCGACCGCGCAGCACCTTCCATCCCGATAGCCCGCGACGCCGACGGGGTCCGGGGCAGAGGATGCATCGAAGCCGCGCTGTGGTTGTCGGCCCCGCTGGGGGAGAAACACGGGCAGGCTACGCCTCCACCTTCTCCGCCGCGTCTGCGCCAGGACGCCCACCCGCAGGACGCTCGCGTAGGTTTGCCCGCGCGGTGCCCGAACCGTCCGTGGCCGACGCAGACACCACCCCCGTGTCCTCCTCGGCTTCCGCGCCCGTCGCGCCCACGCTGTCGCCGTCGCCGTCCTTCTTGTCCACGAGCGAAACGCGGCGCTCGCCGCGCAGCCGCGTTCCGTGCCGCGCGCGGGCGGACGCCTTGGACTTGGCCCGCCGGTCCTCCCAGATGAGATAGAGGATCGCCTCGGAGCTTGCGACGATGAGGGCGGTGGATAACGCTAGAAGCACCCGCTGGCGGTCGCGCGTGCAGCGGCACGCGTCGCGGAAAAAAAAAAAGGGGTGTGAGCGTTGCGCGAGCGGAGGAACAGGGCGCGCCCGGAAAGGCAGGTTGCAGAGCGGAGCGCACGCAGGTGCGGGGCGGGGGGCACGCACCCATTCGTCCGCCAGTGGAGGCGTTCTGCGGCCCAGAAGACGCCGAGGCCAGCACCCACGACGCTCAGCAGGGCGTTGGCGAGCGTGGTACCGCCCGGCGGTCGCTGCGCTCCTTCGCGGCGTCGGCGGCGGCGGGTGCGGCAGGGAGGGGGAAGCGGCGCTCGGGCGAGGTGCGGGTGCCGGCGAGGAGAGCGACCATCGAGTAGTCGCGTGCGTCCAGCGGCGGGTCGTGGTGCGCGAGCGCGTCTTGGGCCGGCTGCGTGCGTGCCCACCTTGCGACCGCGGAGAGGAGCGAGTATGGGATCGTTCTAGGAGGACACTGCGCTGCTTCCGTCTCCTTCTCGCTCCCAGGAGACGGACTGGACAGAGGGTGGTCGAGGGCAGACCCGAGTTGAGCTGCAAGCTCGTCGGGAAGGAGAGCGTGCAAGGGGCGGAGAGATTCGACGAGGTGGTCCTCAAGAGAGACATTGAGGGCAGCGTTGGGATCTGTGGCCATGGCACGAGGAGGGCCGCGGATGAGGACAGCGGACACGGCGGCGACGACGGACGGTTGAGCGCGTCGGAGCGCGGGGCGGGCGCGGCAGGAGCACGTGCGGCCCGGCGGCCCGGAAAGGATCGATCCTCTGCTCGTCGCGGACGTCGGCGAGCTCAGTGTCGGGCGTCGCAGGCTGGCCACCTCTTCCTCCGAAACCACATACTCCCAGCCTCACATGGCGGAAGCTCCGTCAATGGGCGAGCCCGTTGACCCAGCCCCTGGGTCAGACGGCGCAATACACGCCATCGCAGCCGCCGCACTCGACGCGACGCAGACCGCTCTCCTCGTCCGTCTCCTCGACCAGTCAGCGACCGTGCTCGCGCGGTCTTCCATTGCTCGGTGCGCCCTTGTCCTTTCTTTGGCTTCGCGCATTGCGAACCGCCGTTTCCAGAGAGAATATCGGGAATGCCACCAGTCCCTCTATTTGGCCCATCCTCCTTCGTCTCTGGTCCCAGGCTGCCCAATACGCTACCAATCCACCTCTCGCCCGCCCTCTCACTCTCACTCTCGCCAAATTCACCCGCAACCTTGTTGCTGCTACACCAATGAACCAAGCAAGGGCCTTGTCAGTCTTCTTTTTCGAACGTCTACAGCCCCGCAGCCTCTCACACGATCCCTCCTCGTCTCCTCCGCAGCGAATGCGAGCCACATGTTCGGACGCTGCTCTACCATTCCACTTCCTTCTACGCGACCCAGGACGCTTCCGGTCTGCCCAAAAAATTTTCTGCAAAGCTTGTCTGACAGCGGCTGCCTTCCTCCTAGTCCTTCCGCTTACACGCCTGCTTACCCAGACCCTCTCCAACATGGTCACGGCCAACGACGCGCTAGCCGCCGCCCTGTGGACCACCTACCTCAGCCTTCCAGAAGAGCGCAATGTATTGACGTATGCCTTCCTTGGGCACTGTGGCCGCACTGCGTCCTCATCCGCCCCGGCGTTTGCCCTCCAGCCGCCTCTTCTCGTCTCCGGACCCTACTACACTCTCTTCCGCTTTCGTCCTCGTCTCAACTGCGTAAACGGTAGTGTCAGCAGGATGTGTGTCCCACACGCACCGCGCTTCACGCCGGCCCATTGACCGCTCCTGCTTCAGGCAACTCTTGGCTGACGGCGCCCAGGGCCCGCGGCTCTCTATCGCGATGCTCGACCAAGTCGCTTCGCTGTCCGAAGCGGAAGAAGCGAGCGAACGCGGCCAGGCATTCGACATTGGGTGCGTGCTCATATCCGCAGCCTGCCGTCACTGCCATTCGCTCATGCTCCTCCCGCGAATTCGCAATCTGATAGCTCTGAGGTCTTCAGTCGCGCCATAGAGGCCGGAGCCGGGCCCACGCTGTATAGAAGCATCGCTGTGTGAGTACCCGGCCGCTGGCACACGTCCCCCTGTTAGCTAATCGCCGTTTGGAATGCGCCTGGACTGAATGCTTTTCCGTGTCCGGCAGCGAAGGCGAAGCCGTCGCACCCCACCAGACGACCTTCCTACGCCTTCTAGACTCCTATCTGCACGGCTCCCAGGTGGCACACGAGGTGGCGTTGGCAAGGGGACCCGACAGAGACGGGAAATGTCTTCTTGACGTCCTCGTCGGCGAGTTCCTGAGCCTGGGAGCGTACGCACAGCGCGCCATCCACCGAGCCCTGGGCTCACAAGACACCGGTGGGCCGGAGAGCCATGAGGCCACACCTCGCACACCCGCAGACGACGGCGCGCCTGCGGAGACGAGAATGGGCCCAAACGTTCCTGGGGGCGAACCACACGCAGCCGCTGGTGCGAGCGCGCCTCTGCACGAGCTCGACCTGCTCCTGCCCAAGGTTTGCGAGGCCCTGGTGCTCGTCACGGAGTGCATCACGACGGCGTGCCTGCGGGCTGAAGAATCCGGCGCGACCGCCCTCGCGCTGTCGTCCTCAGCCGACTCCGGCGGAACGCGCACTCCCAGAAACATAGTCGCGGCTGCGGCTAGTCCCGTGGGCCAGGGATTCGTCGAGTGTCTCGTCGGTGAGTTTTTCCCGCCTTGGAGCTGTCTGCTTTCGCGTCATAGGCTTCGTCCGCGGGCACGGGTGTACGTGTACGTGTACGTGTACGTGTGCGTTTGCGTCTGCGCGTGCGCATGACCGCCGATGTCGTAGCCCCTCGAACACCAGCCGCGATGCTTTGCTGACGGCCGCACAGAGACCCTCGGGCTCGTGGACGCGTTCGTGCCTCGAATCACTTACGGCAAGGTCGTGCGGCGGCCCCCCGCGCCAACACCCCGCGCGACGTGGACGCCAGGCCAAATGATCGTGGGCGTGGGGACGCGGGCTCGGATCCCGAGCAGGCGGCGGTCGCGCAGGCGTTCGCGCACGTCAAGCGCGACCTCGTCCGCCTGCTGGGCGTGCTCGCGGCCGAGGATCGCGCGGTGCAAGACCGCGCGCGTGCCTGCGGCGGCGTCCCGGCGGTAATGAACCTCTGCGTCGTCGACGACTTAACCCATGTGAGTGGCGCACCGCTTGCGACGTTGCCTTGGCGGGGTGGCTAACGCGCCTGTGCGCTCGCCTGCGCGTAGACATGCGGGAGCACGCCTCTTCGCGCTCCGGAACCTGCTCAAGGGGAACGAGGCGAACCAGGCCGTCGTGCAGGCAATCCGTCCCGTGGGGCGTTGGGACGAGGACAAAGTTCTCCGCGACATTGCGCGGGGTACGGTGTAGTAAGGTTCCGGCAAGGACAGGCCTATGTCCACGCTCGCCCGACCACAGAGAGCCGTATGTTGCCATGTTGAGATGTCTGTTATTACGGCCGGCGGCCACCCTCATTTCTCTTGCTCTCTGGGGTGGTGCACGCTCGTTCTCGAAGGCTGTGGGGGCCCATGTACGCATTAGGCCGTTGGTAATACAGATAGAGTACGCGAAGCAGGCACGCTAGTCCTCATCCTCCTCCACTTCCACCGCACGCCGCTTGCGGCCGGGAGCACGCGCCGTGCGGCGGGCGCCGATGTCCTCGTCTTCGCTCTCCACATCCATCCCGTCCCCGTCCCCATCCGAGTCCGAGTCCGCGCCCCCACGCGCACCAGACCCCGGGCCACTCTTGCTGCGCCGCGCCGCCTCGTTCTGGTTGATCTTGGCCTCCAGCCGGTCCAGGTCGTCCACCTCCGCCTCCGCCCGGCCACCCCCTCCGCCGCGTCGCCGCTTGCGCCGGCCCGCGTCCTCCTCCTCCTCGTCCGAGTCCGCGACGAGGAAGTCGTCCGTCTGGTACTCGCCCGGGCCCTTCTTCCCGCCGTCGTCCGCGCCGCCGCCGGACTTGCGCCGCTTCCCGCCCCCGTACTCGTCCTCGGAGCCGCCGCGGCCGAACCCGCCCTCGTCGTCGTCGTCGTCATCGTCATCGTCGTCAGACCACATGTCGTCGCCCGTGCGCTTGCTGCGGCCGTGGCCGCCCCCACCGCCGCCCGCGCCCCCGCCGCTGCGGCGGCGGCGCCCCGCGCCGAGGTCGTCGAGGTCGCCGGTGCGCGGCTTGCGCGGCTGCTTGCGGCCGGCGGCGGCCGCGCGCGCGAGGTCCGCCTTGGCGCTGTCCATGGTGAGGTCGGTCGCCATGCGGAGGCGCGCGACGCGCGAGTGCTTCTGGCCGACGGCGCGGACGAGCAGCCGGTGGACGTCGCTCTGCATGCCCGTCGGGCGGAGGGACATGTAGCCGGTGACGAGGGCCTCGCACTGCAGGATCTCGGCGCGCTTGTGCTGGGCGACGAGGTAGGTGAGCCCGGAGGAGCCGGGGCCCGAGGCGGAGAGGCCCGAGGGCTGGGAGGCGGATTGGGAGGAGGAGGGGAGGGCGGAGTGCGAGTGCGACTGGGAGAGCGATCCGGGGCGGGCGCCGGCACCGGCGCCGACGGACTGGGTGATGTCGAAGAGCTCCTTGCCGAGCTGGAGGGAGAGGGAGCCGTCGGACCAGCGGACGATGCGGCTGTTGGATTGCCTCCGCTGAAGGTTTCATTTACGGGGCGCGCGGGGTCATATAGCCGTTGGCGGACGGGGTCATTGAATAAATTAAACACGTCGTCAGAAGACAGGCCGAGGACAGAGAAGGGCGACGAGCCCGGAATGAAACTCACGTCCTGGCCGAGGTTGTCTTTGGCCCACCGCCAGCGGACGGTGTTTTCGACCTTGAGCTTGATGCTCATGCTTTTCTGCTGGAAGGACTCGGCTTGATGCGCGTCTTCGTCCTCCTGCTCCGGCCCGATGTATGTGTCGGGGTGGAAGGGCTTGGAGTCCACCTTGATGAAGTTGGGCATCCTGATGACCCAGTGCTGCGCGCCAAGAGGCGTAAGCTCGACGGACGGGCGCAGGGAGGAGAGAGAGACGCACGTTGCCGTCCGAGCTGTGGGGCACGGGTATATTGGGAATCGCAAGCTCAGCTTGGAGTTTTGGCTGTGCAGGGGGCTCGGCGTCGTCGTCATCGGCATACTCGAGTTGCTCGCGGCGGCGGCGCTCCTGGGAGGTGATCTGTTCATCTTGGTCCGCGAGCTCGGAGGCGGCAGTGGAGGGGGCCCTGGCAAGATGACGAGGGAACTTTGGATGGGCATGGCGAAGGAGAAGGCAAAAGACGATACACACTCGTGTTCGACCATCGTCACATCTTCGTCACCGCCAAAGAGGTCGTTGTCCTCCTCGGAGGCAGCGGCAGCCACCTCGTCCTCCACTTCTTCTTGTTTGGGCGACTCGAGGGCGCCAGCGAGAGAGGACATGGTGAGACAAGACGATTGCACGCGTCTGAAACGGTGGCCAAGACAGCAAGGACAACAGAGGGAGAATTGGGGGGCAGAGGCGGCCGAGGGAGGAGTGGAGGAGACTGAGAGGAACGCTGGGTGGCCACCAACGCGTGTGCAAACGCCGAGGCGCTGATGGAGGTCGGTTTGCGTCTTGGTCCTCCTCCGCTCTTGCCCCTGCCTCTTCGCTGTCCCTTCGTCTTACGCGCCCCTCGGCCGCGCCTGTCGCTCTGGTTCCCACTTGCAAGCCTATCTGCGTTCGCGGTACTTGCGACGGTCCATCTGCCAACCGGCTTCTCAACTGGGCCTTCGTGTTTGCCCCGGTGTGAACCCGCGATCTGTACATGCATGTGTCTACTCCGGGTTCTCAGGGCTCTGTTCGCGTACTCGTCAAGTTCATGCACGTCCTTTGTCTGCGCCCATCTGCGCTGAGAGCGTTGTCGGAAATGCATCGTATCCCCGAATCTGCGTTCTGCGGCCCGCGAATCGTTTGTGGGCGTGTTCGTCCGGGCTTCTGCGGGTTCAGCGCGGTGTGGTCCACTGGGCCCTGTCTGGGCCCAGCTGCGTTGAGGACATGTTTCCGGCGACGCAGAAACGAGCTGGCGCTCTTCTGGAACGGCTCATGGCTGTGACTATATGTCTCCTGCTATCGATCTGAACACACCACACTGCCCTCTCGCGCTACCTCCGCCCCGCCGCGGACTTGAGGCTTGAGGACGGACGCGTGGGGGACGCGTTGCACACACGCCCACGTCGCCCTCGGCCGGACGCAGACCGGGCGGTCTCCGGCGTGCGGACGGGGTCCGGGACGCGGCTCCCCTCGCCGCGCGCTGCCGCAGCATTCGAGTCACGTTCGTCCGCGCACCGACGGCTTGCAGTTGGTGCGGGTTCGCGACGGAGGAGTGCTCAGCAGGCAGACGAGGACGGGTGGCTTTGCGTTCCTAGGACCCGTCCCTCCCGCCCCCCGCCGTGCCCGGGGTCCGCGCATGTCCTTTGCTCTGCGCCGTCTGGCGCGTGTGTGGGCGTATAAAGCGCGGCCGGGCGCGCCGTCCTTCCACTGCACACTCGCCCTCTGCAGCCGTTCGAAGTGTGCACCAACACCGCCCTCCCGCCTGCACCTGCCTTATTCGTCAGACGCCCTCGCCCTCGGTTCCTTAAAAGCTCGCCACTCTCGCCTCCTCCTCCTCCCCCCCATCCCAGCATCCCACTCATCATGACTCCGCCCCAGTCCGTCCCCATCCGCGCCCTCCCCGGCTCCCCCTCCGAGCTCCATCTCCCCGCGCACCTCGCGCCCCGCCACCCCGACTTCCTGGGTGCCCCGGCCGAGGACCTCCAGTACCACACACACGACCCGCTTGACCTCGGCCTTCCGTTTGATGTACGTCATCGCGATCATGATTCGTCCCTCTCGCCTGTGCTCATCTGTTGTATATAGTATGCGCTCACCATCCAGGACGACTCCCCCGAGCCTTCGTCCGCCGTCCCCACTCCGGACGTGCACTCGTTGCCTTGGGACTCTCCCCACAGCTCGCTGCTCTTCTCCGAATCGTTCGACGCGAGCGGGTACCCTCTCCACGACTCGTACGTATACTTCAACCAGCAGCCACACGGCCCGTTTGGCCACCCCTCTGGCGCCTCGCGTATCTTGCCCCAGATCCGGATCGAGACCGAGTTCCCGCCGACGACAGGTGCGCTCGCCGCCTTCGAGCCCCAGCAGCTCTCTCCCTGGGCCCCCTCCCCAGGCCACTCCGGCCGGTCCTCCTCCTCGCGCGGCCACCCCCTGCACTCGTCCCCCTCCAGCGCCGGCTCCGCCGCCCCGCCCTACACCCCCGACGCCTACCCCCCCATGTCCCCCTACAGCTCGCCCTACATCCAGGGCACCTCCGCGTCCCCGACCTCCCCCTCGCACATCGCCCGCCATCCGGGCCAGTACGACGGGCAGGCGGCGCAGACGTGCCAGCCGCAGCTCGTCTTCGCCCCCGAGGACGCGCTCTCGCCCCCGATCGGGCCGACGTCGATGACCGCCGCGTACACGCTCACCGCGGCGAGCCAGGTGCGCGCGGAGGAGCAGCGCTCGGTGATCGCGCTCGCGAGCGCGCTCGGGCACCCGCGCGGGGGCCTGTTCGTGCCGCAGAAGACGTACAAGCCGCACACGCTCAGCGACCGGCGGCGGTACGTGGAGGAGGTCAACCTGGAGGCGCCGATCATGTTCCTCACCCATGGCCCGCACGGCTGCGGGATCGCGCTCGAGGACGCGATCAAGCAGCGGTACAGCAGGCTCGAGGGCCGGGACGACCCCATGTTCGAGGGCCGGGGCCCGTCGGTCTCGATCCGGTTGAACGTGAGTGTCTCTCTTCGCACGGATATTGAATGATGTGGTCGGGCAGACGCTGACTCGCCTCCCCCTCTGCCCTCCTCCCCGTGCGCGCCGGACATTACGACAGTGGCCTGGGTACGCGCCCTGGAGCCGCCAGATCCCGACGCGGGATTTCCGGAGCCCGCCGCACCCGATCACGCGGGCGAAGCTGGCGAAGAACGTGGCGAAGACGGTGAAGCGGTTCATCGAGGAGATGAGCACCCAGAAGATGGAGGACGCGGCGGAGGCGGACTGGAAGGTCGGGGGCAAGCACGGGATCGCACTCGAACACCTGATGCTCGTCGGCCTCCAGCACGTCTCCATGGGCTCCTGGCAGGCGCACGTCCGGCTTATCAGGTCCTACTGAGCCTGCACCCGCACCGGCGAGCCTCGAGGCGGGGCAGTCATTATGTCAACCGCCGACTCGGATCTTGCGCTCGCCCCCTTGCTTTCGTCTTGCTTCTCGCGCTCTCTTGCTTTCCCCGCCCCGCGCCATCGCCCTCACGATCTCGCACCAGCCGCTGGCGGCACCTTCTCTGATCACTACCGCCCGATGGCTGCCCGGCCCGGAGGTGGGGGTAGGCGCACATTCGCTCCTGCGGGCTTTGGCTCTCGCAGGCGCGATGGACGGCTCGTTTATTCTCCGAGATTTGTGGGATATCGGACCCTCTCGGATAGATCCAGTCACTTACTCGTATGCTAGACTAGTAAGGATACCCTTGGAGGAGGCCTTGGCCGCCTGTTTGGTGTACCCATCCCTATGCCCTCCTCCTCCTCCTCCTCACTCTCCTCACTCTCCTCTTCCCCCTCCACTTCCTGAGACACTCTCTCGCGATAATTCACCCCTTCCTCTGCTTACACACCCTTCGACACTGCGACTCGCCTGTGGAGACGATACCCCTTGACCGTGGGCCGGAATCAACCAAACTGTACTGTACTCATAGGCTTGTATCTGTCCTCGCTGCCCATCTGTTCCCCATCTGTTCCCCATCTCATGCAGTGTTTGGATTTCGCGGCGCGCGGACGGAAGCGTAGATCGATAGCGGTATAAATACACAAGAGTGCGATGCTTACACCGCCCGGTGGCTCGAGTGAGAAGGTCTGGAGAGGGCGGCGGTGCGCGATGAGTCACTGGGCTTGAGGACGGGAGGGGGCCTGGGAGGACGGTGGCCTCGAGGCGCAATCGAAGCCGGGGCGCGGCGGCAGGTGATGCGGGCGGGGCGAGGGCCGCGGAGGATGAGGAAGGAGGCTCGCAGTGCCACTCCACGTGCGCGGCTCCGGTGGGGGCTCGCGGGACGGCTGTGCTCAGGTCCCAGGTCCGTGGCCGGCGGGAGCCCACGGCCCGGGGGGTATCGATGGCGGGGGCGATTGTCCGGCCGTCCGCGCGCGTTCTCCACGGTGTCGGCGCACGCGCGGGGCGGGCGTGGTGGACGAAAGCACGTTGCGCGCGCGCGGGACGAGGGAGGGCCCTGGATAGGTCCACCCTCGGCTATTCTGGCGCTCCACCCCTGCAGCCGCCGCTGCAGGTCGCGCATCCGTCCGTCCCTCTATCCTGTCCGGCTGCCTCTTTTGTACCCCGCTTAGCACACGCCCCCAGGTCCACCGCGTCGCCGCGAGGAAGCCTTCTGTCGCCGCCCGCGGGCGAGGACGGGGCGAGGCGGCGCCGTTCCACCCCGCACGTCGGAAGAAGACGTCCGTCGGCGCAGCGGCGCGCGGCGCACTTTGAAGACGCCGGCGGATCCGGCGATATGCGTGTTTTCGAAGTGGCGCAGGGTGCGATTTCAGTGGGCCACGTCCACTGCGTAGAGGACACATGCGCGGATGCGCCGCGATGAGGCTGTCGAGCGCGAGCCGCCCACAGACTCCGCCTGAACCTCAAGCGTTTCCAAATCCATAGCGGTGCCTACAATCTCTCGTCAAGTCCAGGACATGCTTCTCTCCCCCCGCGCCGGCGACGACGGCCGGCACGCCTTCGAATGCGTCACCATTGACCCAGGGCGGGCGTTCGAGAGACAAGTGATCTGGGAGTGGAAGCCGACGGTGCGCGCTCATATTCGACCTGCCTCGTCACTGAAGGCATTCTCGTAGGCAAAAAACCGAACTCAAATCCATCGATACTAACGGAGGAAAACCAGGCCCTGCCAAACTCGCCCCCAGAACAGCCGAGCTCCCCATTGTCCTTGCGTTGCGCGGTGCGGATGCAGGATGCGATGGGTTTGACGGGCCCCGCGGCGGGCAATACGGGAAGATCTCTGGCTCAATGGTGTCCTGCGGGCGTGCAGGTACACGCAGCGATCAAGCTCTTTCTTTTATAATCCGGCGATTGGTGGTGAAGGAGTTGGCGGGTACGTGATCGCTGAGAATAACTCCGGAAAGGCCTGCACACTCGTCGTCTGGCGATGCACCTACGATGGCTGTGAAGCCCGGGATTCTACGCGCACTAATTAAGAACGATCGGATAAACACAGCCAACCAGGTCTTCTCCTGCCAGAGCCTTAGGCTCTCTCTCACCGGTGTCATGTCAAGGCTGTTCGAATGGCGAGTCGCCTGACGCCCCGAGCGGTGCGACCACCTACCTGTGCAGAGCACTTGTGCGCAAGAACCCTCTGTGGGAACCACAGGCGAGAGGACGATCGGTTGCGCGAAGGCTGGCGTTTGTAGTACGTACCCTCATCTGTCACCTGGTGTTGCACCGCCCCCACTGCCCTCAATGAATTCGACGTTTAGCCTTCATTCCGCTCCCGATCCGCACTTGCACGCGCGGTGCACGCGGGGCGATGCAACCGACCTGTGCCCCATTACGGCGAGCTGGGATTCTTGCAGCCACCTCCGTGTGCCTTCTGGAGCTCGCGAGGAAGAGAGGACGCGCCTCGTCCCTGCCACGGCGCTCGACCGCGACGCGCGCAGGTTGCCAGTGAACTGTCGGGAACTTTAGTTGAATTTAACTGGAGCTGCCTGTAGATCGTAGCTGATTGGATATATTGACGATTATATGGGCGGTTTGGCCCACCGCCGGGCGATGACAAGCCCCTCGCGCGCCCCGAGGGAGTACATAGACAGCGCGCAGTGGTGGCGCGGCCGTTGACGGTGGGTTTGAGGAATAAGCAAGGTGAAGGCTCGTGGAGGCGGCGTGGCGGACGAGAGTGCAAGAAAGACAGCTGTTGTGATCGCGCCGCCACGTGCACTGTGGGCGGTTGAGGGCCTTCTGCAGTTCCAGATGGCGCTCCGTCCTGCATCCACGGCGTTGTTCCACTCTGAGTGGATCCTTCGTGCTCAAACAATGTCGCGCCCTTCAAGCCTGGTCACGCTGCTTGCCTCATTGCCCGCTTTGCGGGCGCACGCCCTTATTGTGTCTGGTGGCGGCTCCCATCCGTGCCATCGGAGAGAACAATAGCACGTCCCGCCTCGAGCGTACTTATACGCCGGTGGCTCACGTCTTCCGTCCTCGCCACCGTACACTCTGCGGCTTTTCCCTCTACCCCGCGCCCTGCGACCCTGCTTTTGGCAGCGCCACCGTCCTCGCCACCCGTCCAAATAACCACCCATGATGCTGGAACACGGCTCTCTCGCCGTCGCGGTCGTGCAGCGCCAGGTGATGATCGTCGAAGGTCCGTCCCCTCCGCCCGCCCCTCCGCCCGCCCGACGGCGTCCTGAACCCGCCCGCGTGCTCCCGGGTCTCCCTCAGCCGCACACGCCCACGGCGCGCGCGACGCGTGGGTGGACGTGTACACGTACACGCCGCTCGGGGCGCGCGTGTTCCTCGCGTCGCCGGTGCCGCAGGCGCGGATCGCGGCGCGCGACGTGCTCGCGGTGCTCCCCGCCGAGGACGCCGGCGCGGCGCGGCGCGGCGGCGGGGGCGGAGGCGGCGACAGCGGGGGTGCGGGGGCGGGCATGCTCGAGCTCCCGCCGCACGCGTTCTCGGAGTACCTCGAGTTGAGCACGCGCGCAGCGTCGCGGCACGAGCAGCTGTTCCGTGCGGCGGCCGCGGCGGCGGAGAAGCCGCAGCGCGCCAGGCGGTGGTTGGTGATTTGAGGTGGAGGGAAGGAGAGGCGGGGAGGGGGGTTGTTCGATCCCTGGTCACGAGCGAACCGTAACGCCCGACAATGCTTGTATCAATAGCTTGATTGTTTGCCTGTCTGTTAGCGTTTCGACCGTCACTGTATCCATAGATTTTGTCCGTGTTCCGTGGATCACTACATTAGTAAACGACCGCACGTATATCATTAACTTTCTTCGAGAGCTCATCACGAACCTTTTTGCGTCTCGCGAAATGAATGTCGTACAATGTTCTGTTGGATGAAGGGAAGATGCTCTGTCGCGTATAGCAACGTCGAATTCAAGGCAGGAATCGAGAGTCGTGAGTACAATGTCAGATGTCACAGAGATATAGGTATAAGGAATACATAGGACCACACTACCCGGCCTCCTATGACGCCGGAGTAGCGTTCGGGTCTCGATACACCTGGCAGCATGAACGTTAATACGGATCAAAGCTAGCGGGTCATGGCGGAGCGCCGCTCACCTTCAAGTCCCATAGGTTGCCGACCTTGCGGTCCTCGGGATCGACTTCCATCGCGTCTTCTTGCGCCTCTTCCTTGCCGTCCACCTCGATCTTCAGCCCCCGCTCGTTCGCAAGGTGAAGGAGACAGATGAAACAGAAACTCGTGCTAATCTCGTCCATCCTGTCCTTCGTATACGACTGCTGCAGCCCCGAAATGACCGACGTGAACGACCGTCCGTCGTCGGGGTCTGTTGGTGGCCGCTCCTCGGTTTCCTGTGCAGTCTCCTTCAACCTTCCGCAGGGTGATGGGTAGAATAGCGCCGCTCACCATGTCCTCTTCCCCTTCTACCGCTGGCGCGCTGATGTCGAGCCCTTTCCAGATGTTCTCCTTGAGCTTGCGGACGTCGACGCGCTTCGCACGCTTGGCGTAGTTGACCGCCTCGGGCTTGACGCGCTTCGACGCCTGCATCGGCCCGAGAGACTCGTCGATCTCGGCCGCGGTGGCGCCATCAAAGTCATCGAAACCAGGACCGTCGTCATCATCGTCGTTGAAGAACTGGGTGTTGAATGGCGGGGGATCGAGCGCTGCGGATGGACATCAGGACCACAAAAGTGCTCACGCAGACGAATGGCTCACCGTCGTCGCTTGGACCCGCGGCTTTGTCTGCCGCGGCTCTCGCCCAGAACGCTTCGTCGATCTCGTCCTCGACTTTGCCGTCGGTGCGTATGCGCTGACCACGCATCTTGAGCTGGAATGACGCGGTCGCGTTAGCCTGATTGGACGGAGCACATGGCTGCAAGCGACGCTTACGGAGAATTTAGGCTTGAGGAAGAGCGTGACGAGCTGCTTGCTCGAGAAGTGCATGTCGTCCGGTAATGTTTGATCGAACCGCTTGTCTTCCTTTCCTTTGCCCTTCTTCCCGCGCGGCTTCCGGCCCTTCGCGGTCGACGGCCCAGGAAGGTTGATACCGGGCCCGCGAGTGGCAGGGGCGAAGAGCCGCTTCTGGCGGGCTTTGATGTCCTCCTCGGCGGGCGTGAGGAAGTCGATCCGGAACGCCTCCTTCTTCTCGCGCTTGGGACGGGAGGCAGCTGCTTCCGACGCGTCGGCTAGAACGTACGCCGTTAGCAAGACCACAACAAACCAAGCACTGAGGTCGCAGGAACGTACGACGACGGACGATTTTGCGGAGTTTCCAGTGCTCGGGGCCCGCCCAGTTCTTTGTGTTGAAGTAGTTCAGGACGCCCATCTCGCCCTCGGCGTCGTCGATCGTGAAGAGGTCGCGGTCACCGGGCATGCGGCGGGGGTCGAACGGCACGAACGCGCCGCCGGGACCCACCCGCTGGCCCTCGGCGGGAGCGCCGTCGGAGCCGTGGACGGAGCCGCCGTCGCCCTCCGCGCCGTAGTCGGGTGCAAACTCAAAGTCGTTTGGGACGGCCTGGTCGCCGACGAAGAAATCCTCGGCGGGAGCGGTGCTACTTGAAGGACCGTCGACTTCCATGACGTCCCCGAAGCCGGCATACTGGTTGAACCCTCCTTGGTCGTCGTCGTCATCATCGTCGTGAATTGGCTGGGAGCTTTGAGTGAAGAGGGTGTCGTCATGGGAGAAGCTGTCCTTGCCGAAGGCGAAATCTTCGAGGGATTCCGATATTTCCCAGTCGTCGAGCTCGTCCAAGTTCGGCATGAATTGCGCTGGAGCGCGGATCATAAGAGGTAGCATAGCATACGAGCCGAGGCGAGAGTTGACATACCTCGTAGTTGCGTCAAACCCATGTCCTCACGAGGCTCCTCCAGAGGTGCTGCTTCCTCTTCATCCTCATCCTTCGCCACGGAATCGCTCGCGTCAAAGACGACTCGCAGGCTACCGTCGGGGGCAACGGTGAGGCCGAGGTGGTTCATGAGGAGACCTTGCGCTCCGCCCTCGTCGAAGTCGGCGCATGTCTTTCGGAAGAGCGGGTCGACGCTGAACTCGAGATCGAGCTTCTTGGTGCGCAGCTGAGCGGGGTTCTTCGCAAGCGTCGACTCGCTGCGGTATGCTTTCCGTTTCTTCTGGCTCTGGCTCGGGTCACCTCCCGAGGGGTTATCAGAGTCGTCGCCGTCGTCAACACGGTTGGCCAGATTGCTGAGAAGCTTGCCGGTCTCAGTGCCGACAGAGTCGACGCGGGAGGTCCAAATCTTGACACAACCGTCGAGGGTGCAAGAGGCACGTTGAAAGTTGATGGAGTTGTCGTTGTTATTGCGCAGAAGGGACATGTCGTGGAAGTAGTCGATAAGAGCGAAATTCCAAGAGTTGGCGGCGTTGATTTTCTGTCATTGCGTTGAGTCAGCACTGCCGTTCTACGAGATAGGATAAAAATATAACGAAGGAGGTCTGGGTCGAGTTTATATGTAAGCCGACGCGTCGGCATTCAGAGCCATGGTTCGTAGAAAGCTTGTTTTCTCAGTAGCACGACTTGCACCGCAAAGACCATAGGAACGAGGGGGCTGAAGGTGAGCAGAGAGACTCACGTTGTCAGTCGCCATCTTCATCCATTGGTCGTAGTTTTGGGCCATCACGTCCTTAGGAAGATTAATAGCTGGAGTTTGTGGAATACTGAGCATTTGGCTCTTCGTTCTTGGGAGGCCAGCACCCCTGGAGCCTTCTGCAGCTCCGGGCGCGTCGGAGGAAGGGCCACCAGCGGGTATGGAAGACGGGCCCGCCTCTGGATCGTCGCTGGGATCAAGGGGAGCAGGAAGCTTAGCACTCTTCCTGCGCCTGCGCTTCTCCGCGGCATCGTCATTGATGTTGACGGTGGTAAGAGGGATGCGACCATGCGCGCCCTTGGATGCATTCGCGTTGTTGTCGAGAGAGAAGCTGCCGTCTTGGTCGCGCTCACTGAGGCGTTTCTTTGAGTGGGTGTGGGCAGAGGGGCGAGGGGTTTGTTCGCGCTCGGTGTCTCCGCCGGAGTCGGACTCTGCGTACGACACGCGGGCCGTGGACTGGCGAGGACGAGTGGGGGCCATGGCTGGGATAAGCGGGAGGCAGGAGGCAGGAGGCGTGGTGGAGATGGGCGGACGCGTTTGATCCCGAACCGCGTTGTGACACGCCCCACGTGATCGATCACGTAAGCGCGCCTTCGACCGAGGCAGGCCTCAGCTGCGTTGGTCTGCCTGGCTCTGCCTCCGACCCTCCTCTGGCCGGCAGCCCACCGCAGAGGCATCGCATCCATGGCTGACAATCACACCGATCTCGATCCCGCTTTTCACGCTCTCCCCGCCCCGCTCAGGAAACGGATTGACAATGCCTTTGACTCGGCAGTGGGCTCCTCTTCTGTTCGCCGTGCTTCCAAACGCCGTAAACTGGACCAGGACGGCAGCACTCAACCCGGTGGATTCCTGACCGACGAGCCCACTGGTGCTTCGGGCGGGTTCATCGTGGATGAACCCCAGCCGCCCCCGGAGGATTCATTGCCGACCTGTCTGTAGGAGACTTTGTGCGGGACGACCCTCCAGATGAGGAACCCGAGCGCATCCCTCTCTCAGCAATCCCCTCCGCGCTTCACACACTGGACCTGCAGCCCGACGACGAGGACGTACTCGCTGTCTTCCACAACGCAGCCTCCGGATGGAACAAAAGTGGCGGTGTCGAAGATGGGGATCAGGATGAAGCCACGGTGAGCCGCAAGGACTGGCGAGCGGTGTGCGCTGCGCTCCTCGATCCTGGGGACGATAAAGATGAAGACGTCGAGATGGGAGCCGGCGAGGAAGAAGAGACCGTCGCTGAAGAGGAATCGGATTCCGAGGAAGAATATCTCGAGTCTCACCAAAGCGCTTCGTCCGCGGAAGACGATGGGTCGTCGGACGAATATACGGAGCAAGCCACTGGCCTCGGGGATGCGCGGCGTTCGAAGTCCAAGCTAGGCCCCACACAAGCAGATTCAAGGCGAGCCTCTCGGAGGAAGGCACGCTCGAGTTCTTCCTCATCCTCGCGAGAGCGAGGGCAGACACGACTCAGTTCGGGGCAGAAGGAGGCGTGCCTGACGGCTTTTGCGCTGTTCTTTCCCCACGTGGAGACGTCTGAGGTGGGAAGACAGCGACTGCGGATCAAGGACATTACCCAGGCGGCCACGCTCCTGAAGGAAAAGATGAGCGCGGAGGAGGTGAGTATGTCATTGGTCCACATGTTCGTCTAGGTGTTGAGAGGCTGGACAGACGATAGAGATGTTGGCCGCGTTCTCGTCCTCCGGGGACCATACGATGGGGCCAGACGACTTTGAGCGCATGATGGTCGCTGCGAAGCTCGTCTGAAAGCACCAGGACGAGTGCCTGGCAGGCGCAAATGATGGGAAGCGAAGGTGGGCGTGAGAGATGTACGTTAACCCAGATCGGAGCCGGGCAGGTGGCGAGATACTGACATGGCCCGTTTCTAATCCAGGACTGTTTTCCCACTTTAAAAGCCTCCATTGTGATGGGTTGTGGGCATAGAATGGACGACCCTGCCCTTCGTGCTCGCCGCTAGGATGCGACGGGTTTTGACCGGCACGGATCTCTTCTACAGAACAGCGTTGTCCGAAGCCCCGTTTGGGTGCGACACGGATGTTGGGCGAGGCCGTGGGCGTCGTGGGTCGCCGCGGGATGGAGAGGTCATGGGGCCGGCTGGAGAGCGGGCGAGCAACGTCTGCGCACGCGACGCTGTCAGGATGCATGTCAACTCGAGCCCGAGTGCGCGCCCATCTCTGCTCGCAGCCTCGCCTGAGCTCTCGCCCGGCCACTTCGCCCGCCTGCGTTCACCCTCATCACGAACTCTGCCCGCCGCCGCTTGCAGCTGCCGCTTCTAGCCTCGTCCATGTGCTCCTTGACGTCCGCTCGCGCGCCCTCCCGCCCATGTATAAAAGCCTAGTCGCGTTCCCACCCGTCTGTCGCGCCCTTTGGTCCCCGCCCTCATCCCGTGTCTTCCTACCCAGCCCTTCCTCTCCACCGTTCCCAGAGCGCACGAGCAGAATGCCTGGTCCTACCGCAACAGGCGCGGGCATCGGCGCCGTCGGTCGCAAAAACCCCTTCCTCGGCATCGTCATGGTCGCCTTCGCCGCCTTCGGTGGTATCCTCTTTGGTTATGACACCGGCACCATCTCTGGCATCCTCGCCATGGACGACTTCAAGCGCACCTTCGGCCAATCCGGTACCATCAGCACATCTCGTACATCTCTCATCGTGTCCATTCTTTCGGCCGGCACCTTCTTTGGTCAGTCCCTTCCCACTCTTCCTCTTTCGTGAATCTCATGTTCTCCTCGTTAAGGCGCGCTTGGCGGGGCACCCGCCGCCGATGTTCTTGGTCGCCGTCTTGCCATCATCATGTCCTGTGTCGTCTTCGTCCTTGGTGTCGCCCTCCAGACAGGTGCTGGAAACTTGGCCACTTTTATCGTCGGCCGCTTTTTCGCTGGCTTCGGCGTTGGTCTCGTTTCCATGCTCATCCCCATGTATCAGTCCGAGTGCGCCCCCAAGTGGATCCGCGGCGCCGTCGTTGGAGGCTACCAGTTCGCGATCACCATCGGTATTCTACTTGCCAACGTCCTCAATAACGCTACCCAGAACCGTCAGAACCACTCCGCATGGCAGATCCCTATCTCCATCCAGTTCATATGGGCGTTTATTCTCTTCACCGGCATGTTCTTCTTGCCCGAGGTACGCCCCCTTTCTTCCCACCCGCACACACCTTCCTCAGAGCGTTCCTTCAGACTCCGCGCTGGCTCATCAAGCGTGGCCGAATTGACGACGCGAAACGTTCACTCTCTCGTCTCACATCGATGCCTGTCGACGATCCGGAGCTTCTCCTTGAGATTGAGGACATCGCCGCCTCCTTGAAGCAAGAGGAGGAGATGGGCGAGAACTCGTATCTCGACTGCTTCAAGTTTACGCACAACAAGATCTTCCTCCGTACCTGCACCGGCATCTTGATTCAGGCATGGCAGCAGCTTACCGGAATCAACTTCATCTTCTACTGTGAGTCCGCTACTTGATTCCTATGACACAGGGGTACTCATTCTTGGATGTAGACGGCACGACGTTCTTCAAGAACGCTGGAATCAGCGATGCTTTCCTCATCTCCATTGCCACTTCTATCGTCAACGTCTTCATGACCATCCCCGGTATGTGGGGCATCGACAAGTTTGGACGCCGCCCCCTTCTCCTCTACGGCGCTATCGTCATGTGCATTTGCGAGTACCTCGTCGCAATCGTCGGTGTTACCATCTCCATCAACAACAAGTCCGGCCAGCAGGCGCTCATTGCGCTCGTCTGTATCTACATCGCCGCCTTCGCATCCACCTGGGGCCCGATCGCGTGGGTGATCACCGGCGAGATTTTCCCGCTCAACGTTCGCGCAAAGGCGATGTCTCTCTCTGTGGCCTCGAACTGGTGAGTTCATCCCGTATTGCCTTCACTCCCGCGGCTTGACAAGTCGCCTCACACAGGCTCTGGAACTGGGCGATTTCGTTCGCGACCCCCTACCTCGTCAACGTCGGGCCAGGTAACGCCGGCCTCGAGGTCAAGGTCTTCTTCATCTGGGGATCGACGTGTCTTGGATGCGTCCTCTTCACTTACTTCTGCGTCCCGGAGACCAAGGGCTTGTCCCTCGAGCAGGTCGACCTCCTCTACCAGAACTCGACTCCACTCACCAGCGTCGCATACCGCCGCGAGCTCATCGCCAACGACACTCACGTTGGGCGGGCCTCTGGCGCGGCTGGTGGCGTGCACGATGCTCCTGATGAGAAGATGGATGTGTAAGCGTCATGTTGGAAGATAAGAATATAGTTTCTTTGTTGGTTCCATCTCATGGGAAGTTTACTCCACAACTGGACAAATTCACAATCACGATCTGCTGGGAATGTGTACCCTTGTCACATCTGTAATACCTCACGTGGCTGGAAATTTTGTGTTCAGTTGTCCAACCGCTGCAGACGATTCCGATCATTCCAATAATATTGGTGGTGCTTATAAATAATGACTGTACATATCATGACAAGTGATACTACAGTCTCATATGCATGGAAATCTAATGTACCAATCAATATGGGGGAGGCAAGTGAGGGGGAGGTGGGTGATGTGGGGACAACACAGAGGTGAGGTGGGTGGTGCAGCGAGATGGGTGACAGCTTGGCCATGAAGGTAAAAAAGCGTGTGAGTGGGTGCATGTTGAACATTGGATATTGAACATAGGTACATACAGACAGTTCTACGTACACATGGACATTGTGAGATAGTTCCCATAGTTCCACATGTCTATTCACTGCCTTGTAGTCCCTTCTCTCTTCCATTCCGTTCTTCTACGCTTCTCTCTTTGTTCCCTTGTTCTACTTTCAGTCTCTCTTTTGTCTTGAGCGCACAGCCCGTACCACTGTGCACCCAGAAGAAAGTGATTTTCACCACCATGCGAGGGGAAAAGTCTTGAGCACCAACGAACGTGGTGACAAAGTAGTGCATAGTGATTCAGATAGGAAATATTCCTATCTGTGGAATCACCCATTTCAGCCGGCATTTCCGCCCAGAGTTGATTAGATAATGTTTGTCCAACTACTGCATGTGGAATTTCACTCATATTCACCACTTTTGCAAGCATCAGCAACACACCAATAGATAGACACAAGAAACAAAGCAGATCTTATTTGGGTTTTACTATTACAGAGATTACTAGTCGTCTACTCCGTGCTCATAACGATACTGATGGGTGACTGACGCTGCAGACCCCTTCGCACCCATGGGCAACCCCGCAAGCTTCCTGTGTGGGTTGCTCAAGCGATGTGGGTGACGGGCACGAAGGTCACCCCATGCGACGGTGGTGAGCGCACACAAACATCTCGTAGGGAGGCTCCAGCATGGACAAAGGTGTCGGCACCAGTGGGGGGCTGTAACGGATGGACAGAACACGCAGCGCGGTGCACGTGTAGAGCCTGTTGTTGAACGCGGTAAATACACCGTGGACTACGCGTGAGAATGCTCGGCATACTCGGCCACAGGCCGCCGAGCGGCTCGGCTTACCTAAGAGTGTCTAGCCGTATGGCGCGCTCTACGGAACACCACTGCATGGCATGCACGTCTCCGATCATGCATCCCCGTTCCAGAGAGCTATCTCTAGCTACTCTATGATACCGTAGTGTAGCCCCGTTTCTTTGCTCTCGTTTCAGCCTCTCTCGTGTACTGTACAGTAGCACCAGCCACTCGTTCGTACCCTGTATATATACCCGAGTATCCTGGCCTGCTAATACACAGTTCCGATTACTACTACACTATGTGCGAGACCTCAAACAGGCTCTACTAAGCTACAGGTGAGATGTCGTGCCCACTAGCATGAGGCTACCGTCTCAACAGGGTATGAGCCCTGCTGTCGCTCGACAGCGCCTTCGTGGCTGCAGTCGGCGTGCTGAGCTTACCTGTAGGTCGCCGTAATGGCAGACCGGAGTGCAGATCCATGTGTGGTTGATCCGCTGCAGGACTCACTCAGAGTGTTATCTCGCACCGTAACAGCTGCGTTTCATCCGCTTTGGGACGTATGCTGATTTCTGTCACTATACAGAACTTATCGCACTATCTTCCAATACAAATCGTCCTACACACACAATGTCTTCGACCTTGACGCAGCACGTTCCCGTCCTCGACGGCACGAACTACCGGTCGTGGGAACCTCAGATGCGGTGCTACCTGCTCTCCTAAGGGCAAGGTCCCGTGATCACGAAGACCAGACCTCCTGCGAACCCCAAGGACAACGACGACACCAAAGGCGAGACCTTCGACGCCCTCGATCAGAAGGCGCAAGGCAACATCCTCTTGCGTTGCTCGCCCGCAGTCAAAACTGCAGTGAAGACCAAGACGACCACCAAAGAGATCTGGGACGCTCTCAAAGATCTCTACGACAAAACCTCGGTTGCGAACGCCTTCGGTCATTTCAAGACCGCTCTCACTACCTCGTTCCCATCGAACTCGTCACCTATCCCCGCTCTCGATTGCCTCGATCAAGCCTGGACCAAGCTCTCTGACCTTCAAATCGCGATCCCCGACTTCATCAAGGCTATGCTTCTACTATCGAAGCTGCCTAGTTCGAACTACGACTACGTCATCAACTCCAAGATGTCAGTCGCGACTATCGCTGAGCTCAAGTACCCCAAGCTCCGCGCAGAGATTATCCGCTGCTTTGAAAACCAGCGGACGAAGTCGAAACACACTCACTCGGATCCACAAGCGGCGAAGATCTCAGCCGTCAAGCGCAAGGGTGACGATCCCACCTTCCAGTCGCAGCAAATGCGCCCAAACCAAGGCAGCAACCAGCAGCAGGCGAAGAAGAACAAGAAGCGAGGCAATCGCGCTGGCAAGAGCGTACAGGAGAAGTACAACAAGCAAGATCACAGCGCGCACATCGCGTCGCCTGCGATCACCGAGCTAAGCGCTCCCCTCCGCGCTCCTCTCCCCGGTCCTGTCATCATGAATCTCCCCCGTTCTGTCCCTCCTCTCAACTATTCTCGTGTCATGGACATTCACCCTCACAGAATCACCATCCACACCAACGCCATACGCACTCCTAACACAATGGACGGCCGCAATGTCTATCCAGACATAGTCCAGGCACTCAACACCGTCGCCCAGCAGAATGTCTCCACGTCCATCCAGTTGATCAAGAACTTTGTATCTACATCGTCCGGACGCAAGGACATCCCGCTCAGCGCGCGTATCACTGAGCCCGACAACGTGGCAGCATCTTCTTCTAAGAAGCAGTGCCTATCCCTCCAGGAGCACCTTGGGCCCATCACATGGGCTTCCGATCATGGCAGTGACAGTGGCTTGGAGACCGACAGCGACAAGAGCGCTATGGAGGAGGAGGACGTCGTCTCTCTTGGGTCTGCCCCCAACTTAAGGCTGTATGCAGGTCTACCTGCAGGTGATCTGGATCTGTACCTGCAGGTAAGCATGTCTGACAGACACTGATCTGGATCTGTAGTGATCCGGAACTGTCAGGGACCTGGATCTGTACGATCTGGACCCGTGACCTGCAGGTACACCTGCGAAACGACCCACAGGTCATTTAAACCTGCGGATCCAGGTACTACCTGATCTGTAATATTCAGGTACACCTACTACATGACCTGCAGGTTGTCAATACCTGCAGATCCAGGTATTGGTTTACTTGAAAAACTAACTATTACACAATGCGGAGTTGTAGAAACGTCCTCGTGAGTCCCTAGTTTGGAGCCTGCACGTGCACAGTCCAGACAAGTCACAACGTTGATGCACGTGGCGTGTGTTACGTCTGAGGGCTTATTCCGGCTGGAATACGACCTAGGCGCCTTGTGGTTACGGTGGCGATGCTCAGAGCGCTTGTGTGCTATCGAGCGAGTGTGCGAGCGACAGAGAGTAGATTGCGCGTAGTCAGGTAGACGTAGTAGTACAAAGGAGATTCAAGTCTGGGGAGGGAGCGCTCTAGGGCGTCGTCCTTATATACAGGGGCGAGAGTGGGGAGTCACATTATCTACGAGTCATCACCAGTCTGCATGACACAGTCCTAGTCGTAGCGACACATCATGACTAGGTACCACAGGAGGAGTCAGGACGAGTACACGATGAGTGGCGATGAGTATGTATGAGTCAGAGAGTACAGCATACGTATTTAATGGGTCTACATATCGGGGGAGCGGGGGTTATGGATGGAAATTAAATGGGGGGGCGACGTACTAGCGTTCATTATCGTAACATCAGCTCCCTCTCCTGGGGAGGGTCGTCCCGACCTTCTACGCCGGGGTCGACGCGGTCGCGTCCGCGACAGGGGCATGACCGATGCCAACGGCTGTGAGGTCCGAAGCGATCTGGATCGATACCCATCGACGTACTCCTGGAGGGGGAGGTGAGCACCCTCGTAGTTCTGGAGGATGGTGATGATCGGCTGGTCGAATTTCTCGCGGTAGACGTTCCACGGTTGGGTGTCGACGCACCTGTGGTTTCCCTCCCTGTTATACAGGGGCCCAGCAACGTGGGCCAGCGATTGTGCTAAACCTGGCCAGCCTGTCAATGTCATAAGACCTGGGCAGGTCAATAACAGCAGTATAACAGGGATTCACCTGCACTGTAAATACTTTGATGTTGTATGACAGCCAACAATATGGCACTGTTATAAGCAGCGTGGGGGTGTCACAGATGTTACCACAAGATGTAACAGAGACATCAAATGACAGCGGATTCTTTCGGCTGTTGTATTCCTCGTACAACAGCAGATTCTTTCGGCTGTCTTATCCCTCGTATGACAGCAGATTCTTTCGGCTGTCTTATCCCTCGTATGACAGCAGATTCTTTCGGCTGTCTTATCCCTCGTATGACAGCAGATTCTTTCGGCTGTCTTATCCCTCGTATGACAGCAGATTCTTCGGCTGTTGTATCCTTTGTACAACAGCGGGTCCTTTTGGCTGTCTAATCTGCCGTACAACAGCAGGTCCTTTCCGCTGTCGTATCTGTCATACAACAGCCAATTTTGTAGGCCTACAGTGGTGGATGCATCCGGCAATCACTGGCCCGTTTCAGGTGTGCTCCCACGCCCGCCATATAAGCGCCATGCCACCCATCATTGTCGTCCCCTTTGGTTTTCTATCACGCTTTTTAGATGTACGAAGTAGTGTATGATTAGAGACAAAATATATTTGTTGTGTGTTATACTACATGGTGAGTGACACGGAAAATGAGGCAGAGAAAGGCGTGCGGAGGGAGATGGCAGAGCGTGGAAGGCGTCGTGGGCGGAGGCGGGCGATGTGGGCAGAGGCGGGCGTGGAGGTGGGCAATGCGGAGCAGGCGGAGGGCGGTGCGGACGCGGATGAGGGCAAGGCAGATGCGGTGACACGGAGGAGGGTGGTGTGGATGAGGGTGGCGCAGGCGAGGCGGAGAAGGCGACGTCGGCCGGGACGACACGGAGGAAGGGGGAGCGCGACGCGGGCAGAAGAGAGGTGGAGAAGGCGGGGAGCGACGAGGGCGAACGAGGCGGCACGGCAGTAGGAGAGGCACGCGCGGAGGACGGCGATGCGGAGGCGGGCGACGCGGTGGGCGACGCGTATGCGTGGGACGTGGAGGGCTCGCGGGAGGAGGTGGATGAGGTGGTAGTGGTGGTGGTGGGCGAAACTGAGGGCCGTGATGCCGCTGCGGCGGAGGGCGACGCGTGTGGAGGTAGGTGATGCGGACGCGGGCGACGAGGAGAGCTCGCGGGAAGAGGGGCGGCCACGACACGGACGCAGGTAGGTGAGGCGGACGCGGAGGAGGGCGACGCGGGGGACACGGGCGACGTGGACGTGAACTACGTGAATGCGGGCGATGCAAAGCCGCGCGACGCGGAAGCGAGTGAGGCGGGAGGAATAGGGCGACGCAGCTGGGCGACCCGCGCGAAGGTGGGCAACGCGGAGGCGAGCGACGCGGAGGAGGATGGCGCGGTCGGGCGGCGCAGGAGAGGAGGGTGGCACGAAGGATGTGGGCGGCGCGAAGGAGGCGGTAGGGGCGGGCGGAGTAGGGCGAGGTGGGCAGCGTGGGCGGAGGGCAGCGTGGGCGGAGGGCAGCGTGGGCGGAGGGCAGCACGGAGGAGGATCGCGTGGAGGAGGAGGGCGACGCGAAGATGGGCGACGCGGAGGAGAACGACCCAAAGGCGCAGGGATCTCGGAGAGCCGGGGGGAGGAGGACGTCCTCGGCCTGTAGTAGTAGTTGTTGACAGAGCGGCAGGGGGCATGGGTGGGCGTTGAGAGTGCAGGAGGGCGGAGCGGAGGACTTACCAAAACAACGGGCGCGGTACATCGCCGTGGCCTCTCGTGCAGTGTGTTGTGAGAAGGTGGGTAGAGGTCGAGGGAGGAGGTCGAGGTCGAGGTCTGTCACCTGGTGACACCGGAGTCCAATAGCAGACGACAGTCGACCGTATGGTCGCTATCGTCTGCCTGGGCAGGGCGGCGAGGCTGGGGGCGGCGAGGCTGGTGGAGGAGAGCAAGGGGGAGGGACGCGTGGCGTGCGTCACAGCCACGCGCTGATGCGCGCCACGAGTCCTTGCCGCTCACCGAGGCGCGTCTACACAGGCGCGCATCGCACCTGCCAATAGGCTATCGCGATTCGCAACGGATGCACCTGGTCCTGGGAAATCATTGCTGCTCATGCACGTGCCCATGCACCCAAGCGCGCCCTATGCTCCCGTACTCGGAGGCGCATGCGGCGTGCCTGCCGTAGTTGTGCACACATCCGGATTCCGGCGCACCTGATATAACTTGGTAGGAGTGGGCCATTACTGGCAGAAACCGATTAATGAGATATGGAATATAATGAGAAGATATGAGAGACCTTAATAAGCTATATTGAACACCACTACTATCACTACAGACAGACATGAACAAAATATATAGCAGTTGTGCAAACATTGTGAAAGCTAGTATTAACATGCTTACTATGCATATCAAAGCCAATACAGCTACAACACCCTGTGTTATAGCTGCCCTTCTCAATTTGTGCTGTATTTGATTTTACAGAGGCAGAATACACACTATCATTCTACATAGCTAGACTACCTGAAGGGGGAACTAGAGAAGACAAAGGTGTTGCAGTCATATAGGCCTTATACATAGCTTTCTGATGCATATACAATCACCCCAAACAGATAAGAACTGAGATCACAGGAGCTATCCAAAGTTAGTAGGCACCAGTGATCATATCTACACTGTCCCTCATCTAATGTGTTTAAAGCCAAGCTGTAAGCACATTAGTAACATACTCTATAGTAGCTGCTTTCATGAATATAATCAGGATTTTAGGCAATTGATTGGATTTTACAAAGCCTGAATACCATTGTTACAACCAGCCTGCATAGCACAGCCACATGCAGAAAAAGCGGCACTAGCAGGGATTGAACCCAAGGCTCCTGGGTCCCCACCCAGGTGCTGTACCAGCTGAGCTGAGCTGAGTTTGAAAAAAGCGTTCAAAATAGGCACCTAGCTGCACTTTCAGCCACTGTGGCAGCTGTGGCAGGGGCAGGAGGGGGCAAACAGTGGCAAACAGTGTCCATATATGGAGAGAGGCATGGGAGAGGCTGCTGACAAAGATTGGGAGCACAGCCCCACCAAAAGAGGGTGGATTGAGCCAGGGCTTGTGGATGACAATTTTAGGTGGCTGGTGTGGCTTGCAGTAGCTGGCAGTGGTGGCTGTGGCTGAGAGCGAAAATAGGCGCCCAGTAGCGCTGAGATGGGCTGGGTGGCCGTCCCAGACTCTAAACATGCTGTTATGGGCTCAAAGCATACAAAATGATAAAACAAAGTACATAGATCATGTGGGCAGTGCTACTAGTACCTATCTACCAAAAATGAAGCAGATCCAACCATGGGAAAGGGATGGATGGCATGCAAGGCTTGTGGATGTAGCAGGCCGTGGGCGCCTCTGAAATAGACGCCCATGAGCGCTGTGCTAACCCACATCATCAGTATGTGTACAGAGGGGCCAAAAATGCGAAGTGGGGGATAAATGGGGGGTCTACAGAAAGAGCACACACCTGGGAGCAATCTAGCAGTGTTCTGAGAGTGATAGAGAATGGAAGGGAGGCATAGTGATGTCAAAGTACCATGGTGATGAGCAACTAGACAAACAACACTTACCTAACACCCACAGACACCCAAAGCTTACCAGAGAGTTGAAGAGAGTGCTGAATCCATCTCACACAGAACTCGGTCTGTGCTCCAACGACCAGGCCACCCGAAATGGCAATGTCGCAGGCATCCCAGGCTCAAGACCACCGCTCTAAATCGGTGCACCGAGTAGGCATGGTACAGGAGCACAGGGACTGGGGTGGGGGCATCCTCCCACTCATAAGCACTGGACTTTGGCCAAAAGCCAGGCAACAGAGGTGAAGGGTGGATGAGAGTCCCCCAAGAGAGGAGGAGGAGTGCAGCAGCGATGAGAGTGCACTGCTGGTGCTTATGTAACACTTTTCTCACACACCATATTAGGCAACTGCATCTGGGAACATTGCTTGACTCTCTATTGCTCATCTCTTGTCCGTTTCTTATGATTTAAACTATGCCAAGTACGTATTCAAAGTGGCGTTTGAATGGTGTATGTTACATAAGCATATTCCAGGCACAGTGCTATAACCCAGTCAACACTGCCAAGCAGTAGTTGCTACAGTATAGCAGCTGCAATGCACAATACACAACACAACATATACTGTCTTGTAGCCCTTCAAAGAGGTGTTCTAATGCACCTACATATATAGTGATTGGTTCAGAAACCAGCTTATAACTAGTCATACACTGTCCATATAGTGTTCTACTAGTGTTACTCAACCTATTGCACAGCATCTGCTTCCCGTATCACATGATATGCACCGTTAGGTTAAGCTCGTCAATACGTATCCAAAAACCCCACAATCATCCCAAACGGACAACATCTGAGCTTATACCAGCAGTTACAACATATGAGCCATATGTTGTAGACCCCATTACACCCCACCCACTATGTATAAATAAGTGCCTCTTTCATAATCGTACCAACCACTATGAGGACTAGGTTCACAAATATAATCAGCATTTTAGGGAATTGATCTGATTTACTAGTAGGCAGATGTGGGTGTAGTAGGCAGGGGCAGGGCGCTACAGCCACTGGGCGTCAAATAACTTGCGGAAGCCTCACTTTTCTGAAATCAGCCCTTCAAAATTCGAATCAATTACGATAAATCTTGAGTATATTCATAGTAGTAGTCCCATAGACTCTGACTGAAGCCCCAAAGAGCGCCCATCTCAGTCTAGTTGAATATGTATAGACACTAACAGACCCTACAAAGTGTATCAGGGAGTGAAGCGCTGGTCCCAGGTGGCAGTGCAAACCCAGCGCTACTGAAACCCTACAGGGGGACCCTAACCCAGAGCTAGGGTGATGGGAGTAAGTAGAGAACCTATGCGTGGGAAGTGGCTGTGCTATTGAAAAGTAACAAAAATCCCAGAGACTAGCATTTTCCGTGTGTCGCGCGTCGCAGTCTGAGCCCACCCCATAAAGAACGATTCATTCGTACCTCATTAATCGTAACTACAAGAATCATTCCTTCTCTCACATCGACTTCCTCGAGTTCACTCAGAAGTGGTATATTCCTTCACGTTCAGCCACCATGTAAGACTTTGCAGAGTTGCCACACCAGCAATTCCACCATATCAAGTCTTTGTTGTCGCTTTCCTTTGCCGATCTCATGTGGGACGACTGCGAAGATGAGCTCAGATGCGAGACTTTCGATGCAGCTGCCAGGTTAAAGATTAGGTCGTTGACCTTCGACCATTTCTATTATCCTGCGAATGGTTTCGAAGACATCTTGGTACGTTTTTCACTATTTTGCACTCATTTTAGACTAATTCTTATTTTCATACGTAGTCGACCATGCCCCAGAGGTTCTCTCCCATCCCTCTCATTCATCTCAGCATCAGATTCGTTCCAGATCTGTTTAAAGACCTTGCCATGGATCCCCTCACAGCGTGCAAGAGGCTAGGGCAGAAGCTGGCAGAGTTCATTCCTACCCTCATGGTTCTGGAACTGGAGGTTCTTGACGCAGATGACGATGAAGAAAGAGTCGTTCAGTGGTGGAGAATCGAGCGTCGAGAGGAGGTCCCACGGTTGGAAGAGATATGGAGTGAGGTTGGGGAGGCAGCTGTTCAGTTGATTCAGAGGAAGGCCTTCAAGCTGCAGGCTCTGGAAGGTTTGTTTTTTATTGCTCGTACTTGCGCAGACTCTGATAGTATCAACAGAACTCTTTATTACTCGGGATGTCTACTAAGCATTGTAAAAGTAAGACTTATAGCTATTAGATGGTGTCTAGTACAAGGTGTGGGCTAAGGGATAAGCCCTGCAGCATCTGGTATGTTGTCGAGAGAGACGGCGGAACGTGGGTAGGCCACACTGAGGGAGGAGGATTGGGGCAGCGCGCAGGAGAGACGGGCACAAGTAGTGATCACCACGGGTCACCCCCGGGTAATCTTGAGTCGACCTGTACCCGGACCCGTGAAACCCGGACCCGTGAGCTCACGGGTCAGGGTACGCTCGGGTACAGCGCTTACGACCACGGGTCAGTCACGTGTGACGGCCGGAGTCGGCGCTCGCGCGCAGCTTGCCAGTCGGTGACTTCTCCTTCCCCACCTCTGTTTGTTTGCTCCTGTCACCCCGCCTCACTCAAATGATCCTGCTGAACTTAAGGAGATGCAGTGGAGGTGATGTGGCGATCATCGGCTCGGTGGGAGTGTGATAAACGGGTGAGCTTTCATTACATCTTTCAATGCGCGATGTGGAGGGGCGGCTTTTCAAAACAACACGCAATGGACGTCCTCGACCACCTCTGGGCCCACCGCGAGTCCACCTCTGGCTGGCCTATTGAGAGCCACGAGGACGTTCTCGCCCCCTGGCTCTACTGGTTATCCTTCACCCCCGGTACGTCTCCCCTCCCCTTTGCGCTCTTCCCCGCGATCTTTATACCTCACACAGAAAAACTCGCTACCTGCTCGCCCGCCCTCCGCACTATGCTTGCAAATCACGTCGGGTCGTACACCATGTATGGCTTCCGTTACCCCCCTTCCTCACCCCCACAACAACTTCTGTGATTCCCTCTCCACCATGGCGACTGGGACTTGCGTGTGTGGCCCTCCCTGACCATGCGCAGGGGCAGCGGGCAGGCGTGGAGCGACCGGATGATGAGCCTGAGGGCGTGGCAGGTGAACAACTGGGAGCGGTGGACGGCGTGCCCCTCGGTGGCCTCAAGTTCACGCTCGGCTCTCTGTCCGGGCTCTAGGTTGTGAGTTTCTCGCCTTCCATGGCCTCTTTCGGCACTCACGCTTGGACGGCGTAGGACGGGGCCACGGACGGGCACACGCTTGCCGTGCACGCGAGGCTAGAGAACTCGCCATTCTCGGCCACGGCCCATCCCCTCTTCTTGACCTCTGTGAGCACCACCGTGTACCCCCGCCCAGCCCCTCCCGTTCCGGGAGCCGAGTGATGCGATGGACGAGCTGAACGCGTACCGCGCCCACTCCTTCCTGGACGCATACGCCATCAAGCACACAGGGCGCGCGCGTGGCGGGAGGTGCAAGGTGGACATGTGGAGGTGGGGCACGCCGGAGCGGGTGTATGAGACCTGCAGGGAGGGGAGAGGAACTCACATGCGCCGAAGACGTGCGAGATGTGCGTGGTGAACAGGGAGGAGGAGAATGCCGAGGTGCAGGCGTGGAAGGCGGAGATCTTGGCGAGGAGGGCGGTGGAGGGCGATGAAGACGAAAACACGGACCTCGACGTTGAACTAGACGGCAACGACGACAACCGCCACTCCGACCACCACCATGACCACGAGATGGACGACACGCAAGGCGGAGCGGCACATATCGACCGTGTGCACCGACAGGTCCAGGACGGGCTCGACACGGACATTGAAGAGCTCATCGACGCGGTCTCGAGCAAGGACGACGAAGAACACAAGCCGGAGGATGCGCCCTCGCGCGCGCGAGCCCGACAGACTCGGACATGGACATCGGGCGGACGTGCTCTGAGGTCGAAGACGTCTTCATCACCGGCGAGGTTGCTTCTTTGGTCCGCTCTCCTTTGCTGACCCGTTTTCTCCCCAGTGCGCGCTCTGGTGACCTCTCCCTCCCTCCTCCTTTGTTGTCTAGTCTCCTCTTCTCTCTCCGCTTCTCTCCTCCCTTGTTATCCCCTGCACGCACGCACGCACGCACGCACGCACAGACCCTTCCGCAATACGCACAAGCCTGGTGAGCCTACACGCTCTACGGCCGTGTCTACCCCTGGGATGGCCTTGTCGTCCTCGTCTGCGTCCAGATCCCGCCAGCGGGCGGCGGCGGCGCGAGTGGCAGCATCGTCTGTGCCCCCCCCCCCCCCGGGTGTGAGCGGTGTGCGCACTGGCGAGCTCCGTCTCCTTCAACTTCTTCTGAACTCATTCGGGGTGGCAGTCACATATGCCAGAACGAGCTGAACCGGCGCGTCCTGGCTGCTACGCTCTCGGCCTGTGCCTGCGCTTCCAGCGCGCGCGCGTCTGCCACCGCCGTGGCCCGTGACGTCCACAAGCGGGAGCGTGAGCACCTCCAGGCGCGCGCGCACCGCATGCCGTCGTGAGGTCGGCCGCGGCGAGGAGTGAGGGGACTTTCGGGTACGCTTCGCGCTCACGCGTGTCGTCATTGTCACTGCCGTACGAGACGAGGAAGCATGTACATGAACTTTGTCGCCTTCGCCTTCGCCCTGTTTTGAGGTGCGTGCGGGGTGGCAATTACATCCTGCGCAGGCTTTGTGTGCGCAGTGCGCGCGGCTCTTGTTCCCCCATCCACATATGATACCTCCTGACTTGATCCACCACTATTCATTACATGTATAATGCACCCCGAGCCTACGGGTCACCACGGGTTGCCGAGGGTTCACCCTGCGGGTCGTGTATCAAGCTTGGTATTCCTGAATCTAAGCAATTTAAGCTTGTACATATGAGAGACAATAGGCGTATGGTGTGTAAGAGACCAAGTATGTATAGTAGCGCTACACTGAAGAGACAAGTACAGCTGATATAACACCATTGTCAGAGACCTGTGGCTTAACTTTGCCGTAAAAAGAGAACCAGTCAGAGGACTTTCCGTAACGACATACACTGCAAGTCTTTCCAAGCACTGAAGAGAAGATCTGGTATACAGCGTTTGCGTTCTGCCAAGGGTCCAATAGCACTATAGCATCCTTCTCATGCAAGATAACACGAACCTCTGAAGACGTCTCCATCCTGCACCTAGTCTGGATAAGTGGAAGCTCATAAGAAGCTTGCCCACCAGGTGTACCCGATTTTCCACTCTCTCCATGTAGTCCTTCATCGTCTCCTTCTCCCTGGCCTTCTCTGTCTCCTTGCGCCAATCCTCCATCTCCGACAACTCCAGCCTTCTGAGTCGCTCTTTCGTAACCGTGTGATGGCGGCAAGCCTAACGTAGTCCTCCCCCTCCAGCTTCAGGAGCTTCTTCGGCTGAAACTTCTGAGGAAGTCTGCCTCCGTCTTCTCGATTGGACCCCAGTAGAGCTGACCGGGTGGCTGTAGGTAGAAGAGCTCACAGTTCCAACCGGGGGAGTGACTCGGGAAGGGGTTCGGAATGGGAATGGAAATCTGGGAAGGCAGAGATGGATGCAGAAGGTGTAGGTGGAGTGGAAGCAATAGAGGACTTGAGAGAGGCTGGTCTCAAAGCGATGGGGATCGGCATTGGGATGAGGGCAGAATTCAGGGTATTGCATGACAGGTGTTCAAACGGACTTTGCCTAGTTTCTCCACATTGCGAGGAACTTTGACCATCTCTTGGTGGTAGGATTCCCCTTGTTTTCAAACTTGTGCCATTTGTCCCTTCTGGGATTCCGAACAGCTGATCCACCGATCAACGATCGAAGCTGGGGACAGGCGGCTTCTATGGAGCTATAAAAGTGGTGGTACCGCTCCCAAAGGGCGATCAGGATGTTCCGATCCAGATATAGCATGCCTCGGTCATCGGTTTTGATGCCGCCAATCCAACGGAGAACGGATGGTGTGAGCTTGCTCAGGCCGTAGGAGGTCAAGGAGTCCCAACAAACGTCCGATACAGAGAGTTCGCACTGGCGATGACTGCTAAGGATCTGGCCAGAAGAGGTGGTGTGTGGAAAGAGTCCAGTCTCCATGATGTGTGCAGTGGATGAATAGAATGTGGTTGGAACAATGCTGCAGTGATAGCTTCTCGATAGTCTCTCGATATTCAGATTCAAAGATCACGTGTTCTCATTCAAGTCGATATTCAGATTCAAGAATCACGTGTTCACATTCACATTCATGCACCGAGAAGAGAAGCTCAATTCACTAGAAGAAGCACATGCCAACTCTACATCTTCTACCCAGCCATAGGCACATCTGTCTGAGATACAACTGCACTGTCCTGCAAGTCACTATCGTCCAAGCGCATACGCTTCAACACAGAGTCTGTGTCATCTTCCTCGCTGTCGCCGTAGCCGACCTTGCGCTTCAAAGTACGTCTGGGAGACTTGGCACGCTTTGTCAAAGCTGCAATTGAAGCTAGATTGAAGTCCTATAATCAAATCAGCAAGCACGCTCCAAGTGAGAATCAGCATATAGCACTCACCTTCTTGACAGTACGGTCTAGAACACAGATCGAACATAGCTTAGGAACAAAGATGTGCGAACCACTGTGAAAGCGATCTGTAGCTCAACTAGGTTTGAGATGTTGATCTGGTGAGGCTTGATCTTTGTGTATGTTGCCCTAAACAACGTCAGCTATGGTTGGCTTCATAGCAACCTGGCACGTACTTGGACTCCTTCATTGTACGCTCCCAGTACTGAACTGCATTGTCGGTAGTGTGAACATGATCACGCAGAGCTGGTCGGAGAACATTGAAGGGGTCCACGACATCTGCCAAGTCCACAATCTCATCGTCTCCAACCTCCTTTCCCCTACTCAGGAGACGGTTACCGAACTGGATAGCCAGGTGGCCTGAGCGATCAAAAGGGGTCCACTCTCGAAGTCGTCCATGAAGAGTCTCGATAAGGCGCTGATAGACTTGGTAGACGCAGACCGCACCCTGTACCGCGTCTTGGAACAGGCCCTCACCAAGGCCAGAGATAACGACTGACTGGCTAAGACCAATGATCCGATGATTGGACCGAGGAACACTGGAAGCAGACAGGTGAACTCAGGTACGCATCACAATACACAAAACTCACTCCATCTTCCGAATAGGAGGGAGATTGGCCTCTACGAGATATCCTTGGATCGACAGGATAAGCTCCTCGATAGGCTCTTCAGGAGACGCTCGTTGATGGATGAGCGTCATCCGCACTCCGTTCGCCACGTCCACCACCTCTCCAATCGCATTGAGAATGCTGGGCTACCATGCACGGTATGAGATTTGTTCCAGTGCTGCACAATCCAAAACTCACCTCTTTGATGCTCTGAAGCTGCTTGTATGGAGCCTCTGCCTCACTAGGCTCACATCTCCTGCTTAAGCATTCTCGCTGCACCACACAGAAGCGCATTAGATCAAGTCAGAACCAAACACTCTCTACTCACCATATTTGGCCTCATCTAAAGCCAGCTGAGCAGCGTAAAGCATAGGGGATAGCAAAGAGGAGGTGAAGTAGATGTTTGCGATAGTTGGTTGAAGGTGAGGAGCCCTTCATCCCCTTTTCGTCTAATCTCCGTGTTTTCTCAACACGTGAACAGGAATTTCCAACTGTTTGTTTGTGCATGGTCTAGATTCTTTGGAACGTGCTCTGGCGGTGCGTCATTATTGATCGGGATAAGCTCATCCGAAGAGCGGTACAACATCGGACTTTGCTTATTTTCAATGCCCCATCCGTGTCTTCCCTCCCTTCTTCTGCATGTTGGGTGTCATTCAAAGCTACTTCTTTCTGCTACATGTCACTGAACTGTATAGGGTCACTGTTGTATGGGACTATGCAACAGTGAGCCAAGTGCTGGCAGACTCGCTTGAGTATAGCCGACGGTCTAAATAGCCGCATAGGCGGATTCAGGAACTGCTGAGAAATTCAGAGTGGGCTGGTGGGACGATGTGCACGGACCAAGGGACAAATAAACAGCATCACAGTGCTGTATATAAACCTAGGCAGACGCGCTGTCGTCCACACACTCTCTCTCTCTTTCTTGCTCCCATTCTCGCTTCCTCTAATCACTCCCAATCACACTCCTTTCCGATACCCGCTCCTTTATACACTCACTATGGCCAAGACTCGTGCCTCTGCCACGTATGTGATTCCTTTCATTCGTATGCCAGGCTAATACGTTTATTATAGGTCTAAGAAAACAGTAACCCCAACCAAGCGTGGTCGAGCTGCCTCCTCCCCCGTACCATCTACGCGCGATGAGTCCCCTTCCCCTTCCCCTGATCATGGGGGTGAAGAAGGAGACCTTGACGATGTATGTGCTACCATATGTGTTTATATTCTTTATACTCATTCACAGTTGCAGCACCATCAAAAAGCCTCGAGAAGGTCGTCCTCGGAAGCCCCAGGCTCTGGTGATGAGGCTGAGCGGCAGCCTGCTCCGTCTGGTAGACAGACTGCCAAAAGCACTGGTCGCGGTGGAAGGCGTGGCACTGGATCTCGCAAGGCCTCGCTACACAAAGCGCAACCCTTCTCTCTCCCCTACTCCCACTCGTTCTCAGGCTCACCAGGATTCTACACCTTTGGCTGGGGATGAGAAAGAGGTTCAACGGTGCGCACATTCACTTCTCAGACCACTATTGTTACTAACTTTGTTTCAGGATCACCAAAAGCTTCATTTCAAACGAGGCTGATGACGTTCATCGCCACTCTGAGACTTCAGAGGATGAAGGTTCCGATCAGGACAAGTACTGCGAGATCGACACCTCGTGAGTCTTATTTACTTGGCTTACACTGCTTGCTTACTTCAAGTTCAGGTTGAAGGTGAAGGAGCTGCAGGCTGCTAGGGCTCGTCGAGAATCCCAGCAGGCTGAGAAGATGGCTGGCATCTCCTCTGACGATGGCGATTACCATGTGCGTGTTCCTGACAATCAGAAGACGCCTAGGAAGTAAGTAATTTGTTTAAGTTGTGCTACTAGTGCTCACGCTCAGCTGTAGGAAGCCTTCTATGGGAAAGCTGAACGTCTCTCCAAAGTCTCCGTCTCCGTAAGTCTATTCCTTTATACGCTCAACCACTGGCTTACCTTTGTTATAGGCAAAAGCCTAGACACCCCTCAGCTTCCAAGCCTGTGGTCGAGATGTGAGCAATGTGCCTTTATATTCATGCATTCTTACTCATATGTACTAGCACTATGACACCCCGTGGGCGTCAGCAGCGTCGCACCAAGTCAGAGTCGCACATCACTCAGTAAGTTCAGTATATTGTGACATCATATGTATACTTACATATTCTCCCAGCTTGACGCCAACCAAGCGTGGCAAGGCAGCCCAACTCAGGCCCCAGGCTGAGGACTCAGACGATGACATCATGTCTGAATTTGAGTTGGAGGCGGCTGGGGGGGCTGAAGACGCTATGGATATTGATGACGAGGACTCTAACCCAGATGCTCTCTACGTGCTCAGTCCTGACCACACCACCAAGTACGTATTCAGTTTGTTAGTGAACACAATTGCTCATGCTTTCCAGTGGCACACCGAGCAAGAAGCTTGCAAGCAAGATGTCCTCGATCAAGATGAAAGACAGGACTCCTTCGACTAGGTACAATTCTCAAATTTGTGTTTGATATCGTGCTTATTATGCCCTCTAGCTCGACTCCAACCAAGAAGAGAAACGTCAAGGTGCAAGCTGACAGCTTGGTTGACACTGCCTCCCGTGCTAGTGGTAGTCTTGTATCTGCTTTCAAGGCGGCAGGCAAGCGCTCCAAGTCTTCTGAAGATGAAGGCAGTGATGACGCTCTCAAGTATGTATCTTCTCCCTGTTCTTTGGTACACACTTCTGACATATTTCCATATTCCAGAACGTCTCCCACAAAAAGGCCCGCTTCTCGTAAGCTTCTCATTTATAGTGCTCAGATCTCTGCTAACATCTGTGTAGAATCAAGTACAAGTCTGCGTCAACCCAGACCACAGACCTGTCGGAAGTGAAAGTTGAACGCCTGTGAGTTACTCTATCTAGCTTACTCCTAGTGGTGCTCTCGCTGACATTGCACTGCTTATCAGGGTGTTGCCTAAGCCTCTCAACATGCAGAAGCTCAAGGACAAGGCCTCAAAGTGAGTCATTTTTAGTTGCAGTAACTTCTACTCACACTTCTTACAGATCGGTACCGCACGAGCTTTGGGGTGTTCAGCAGTCATCGACAGGAGCACCACGATCACAACATCCGCCATGGGCTGCCTGACTTTGAGAATGAGTGAGTCATGTTTTTTAATTCTAATTAGGACTCCTTTGCTGACTTTTCTGTTGTAGCGGCAAGACGTACATGGTGAACTACATTCACCCACTGCATGTGAGCCCCACTAGTAGGCTTCTGACTCGAAGCACTACCCCACGGTGCATCCAACGTATGTATAATTCAATCAAATCCTGCAGATTTATACTCATCAGGTGTTCACTAGGATCTTTTACAAGACGTTGGCCAACACTGGCGACGGCATGAAGGTCTTCAATATTGGATGCGCTGACCCTAAGTTCTTCAAGAAGGTCTCCAAGTTCAAGGCTAACTCGTACTATCTGTGTTTCGACAACCTGGCTCTTGGCAACAACATAGCTATTGGCTATGCTGTTGGCATGGTGATCAGAGCGCACACGGAGAACAACGGGGAGTTCCAGTTTGGTGCCACGTCGTTATACGGCAAAGGCATTCACCTTGAGCTGCTCGGCAAGGCTGATAATGCTCGACTGGGTCCTTTTGTCCTTCGTGCATGGACTACCAGGAAGCAACGATCGCCACTGGTGAAACTGCGCTCTTGAAGAATGATGAGCTTGTTAGCCAGGGTTGCTTCTGGGCACACTCTGCGTTGCACAACCCTGAACGTGCAAGTACCATGACACCTCGGCCTAAAAGTGAGTTGCTTGCTCTATTTGCTCTGCGATACTGAGTCGGTGCTTTTGTCACAGGGTCAATCTCTGGTCCTGTCCGTGAGTGCATATTTTTGTCTGCACTGATGCAGTGACTAATTTAGAGTGCAGCGAAGAGCATCCACCTCAGCTCAGATGAGGACGACGAGGAAGTGGGTTCCTCTAGTCGCTCTGTGCGGCAGTCTGATCCCATCAAGGATCTGAGTGACACGGTGAAGTCGTATCACTCGCCGATGCCACCTGTAAGTTCTCCATTACACACATTGAAGCGCTTCAAGTGCTTACTCTGTGCTTTCAGACCCAGTTGGGACGCCACTGCGCACTTCCAGAAGGAAGACAGAGTCGAGAGCTATCTCCTCAACAGCCTCAGTTGCTCCCTCGCTGCCTTCCTGGTGAGGGTGGTGAACCACTCCAGCCTCACGATCTGGCTGTCGTCTACTTCACCTGCAACTCTTACTCTAGTAAGAGTGGCAGTGACAATAAGCCTTCAATTGGCTTCAACCTTGCGGTGCAGTGAAGATCGCCTCTCATGTGTCGTTTGAGGAGAGCACCTAGTGCGCTGGTTGTCTTTTGCAGATCGTCATCTCCCTGTGCATGCTGATACCAGACTTGTGTTTTGGCAGATTGTCGTCTCCCTGTGCATGTATGTCGTGCTACACTTATACCCACTACCACATGCATCTCTCGCTCTCTCCTACCTTGTTTCTCTGGTATCTTGTGGACATCCCTATGT